>NW_027526335.1:158549481-158599481 GCF_048455015.1 Haemaphysalis longicornis
CGTGAAGGTTGGATCTGCGGTTCTGGCCATCGCTTCGGCGCCTACAAATCCCGGTATGACTACATCGCGCAGTAGGGCTACTTCTTCGGCCCACGTGAGCCATATGCTTCGCAGTCGAGATGGTAGGCGTTCTTCCCAGTAAAGGTTTTCTCGCCAGATGTCTTGCAGCAGGATCTTGGCTTTGATAAGGAAGGGTGATAGAAAACCCAGTGGGTCTTACACTCTTGCGTTAGCTTGAAGAGCGAATCGTTTTGTCACTTCATGTTGCTGTATGAAGTGCAGAAGGCTGTTGTTCTTGAAGGAGAACGTGTCCGTTTCAGGGTCCTATGAAATCCCTTGGACGTTCGTCGTCTCTGACGGAGGACAAAGCACGTTTGCCGCGGCAGTTATTTTGTCTTCAAAAGAAGCAGCAACATACGGATCGCTGCTCACCCACTTCCGCATATTCATGGACGCAGAACGAAAAATTTGAACGATCTCCTCATGCATTTTGATGGCTTCTGCACTGTTATCAGCTCCAATGAGAGGGTCATCCATGTACATGAATTTCTGAAGCAGACGGGCTGTCCACGGATATTTTTTTTTAGCATAGCCGAATATGGTGATTCAGTCCAGCTGTCAACAAAAAAGGACTTGAAGTGGCCTCGAAAGGAACTCGAGTCATTCTCCAGATTTCCTGCTCTGGTAGCGATCGACCCGCTTGAAGCAATGTCTTAAACCAGAGAAATCTCAGAGCATCTCTGTCTTCTTCACGTAGGAGAATCTGGAGAAATGCTTTCTCGACGTCAGCGGTCATTGCTACCTTGTACCATCGGAAACGCAGCAGAAGGGTCAGGACGTCGGGGTTCATGTTCGGGCCAGCTTCAAGTCCTCGTTAAGCGACTTCGCACCATTTTCATTGAATGATGCGTCAAACACAATTACCACTTTCGTCCAAGAACGGTTTTCGCGGATCACTGCTTTCGGTTTTCGCGGATTTCGCGGAGAACGGTTTTCGCGGATTTCGCGGATACAACCGCCCGCGAGGGACGTTTTCAGTCGGTGGTACCCCTTTCAGCGGATCCCTCTTCCAGGCACGTTCTCATGGTAGCGTCATACCTATCCATGAAGCTGGCATCTTTAACTAGTTTTTTCATTAGGATGTGGAGCCGCTTCGTTGCCACAGCAAGGTTATCCGCCAAGTCAAACCTTGGTTTCCACGGAAGCGTGACCTGATACCGTTCGTTCGTCTTTTTGATTGTTTTCTCAAACTTGGTAATGACGAGATTGTTTTCAGAACTTCGTTCGTCCTCGCACTTGAGGCCGATGTTTTCAAAGTCCCAGCAACGGTTAAGGACTTCCGAGACCTCGTTGGCTTCCACGGACGCTCGTAGCACGACAACGTTAGCACAGTGCGTGTCATTAGCTCCTAATGGCAACGGGCCTTGAACAGTGCAGCCTAGCAACGTTTCCACTGCCTTGAGCTTCGTCGTGACTGGCTTCACGTTGCCGGTGACCAGATCCCAGTAGTGGTCCGAGCCAATCAGGATCGCTAATTTGGTTTCTTCGAAACCTCCTCCGCTGAGTGCCGGCGTGATTAAACGCATTGCCTTCGTCGTCTTTATGACTTCGTCATCTGGCATGTGGATATGCTCCTTGCATATAGCATCTATTTCAAGTGCCTCGATGTGCACGGGCTTTTCTCTGTTTTCGGAAACGATGAGAAGGCGTACTTTTCTCATAGCTTTTGTCGTTTTCTGGCCTCCAAATACACCCACAGTTAGTCACCTCCTCCAGAAATTCGTAGCCTAGTTTCTGCAACGCATCGGCAGTAATAAAATTGCGTTGGCTTCCGCCCTAAAAGAGGATCCGGTAGCGTCCCGATGACGCAGAACCTTGAACTTTCGGGGTCAAAGACTGAAGCAGGGCCATGCAGAGTTTTACAAGAAACCAGGCTAACGGACGTTGAGGTCACTTCGTTTCTGCTCGAGGCGTCTGGCGCGCACATGGTAGCGGCATGCCTTGTGGGGAACTTGTCGCACCGCAGTCGGCCTTGGCCGTCTTTCGTCATGTGCCATTTCTTGAGGCACCGGAAGCATCGACCTTCTTTGATGAGCAGCTGCTTCTTCCGTTTTAGGCTCCATTCGCCGCTGTCGCAAACCTTGGAGCGAGGCTTCACGGACTGGCAGAATAAGCACCGTTGAGGGTTGTTCGCCGTGTTTTGCAGAGCGAATACGGTGTGTACGTTTCGGAGTCTCTGTTGTCTAGGTGGCCCTTGTGGTGTCACGGCGACGTCCGCCGTTGTCATAGCTGCAGGATGGAAAGTTGGGCGAGTTGGTGTTGCGACATGGTGACTAAACAGCGCAGAAGACGAAACACAGAGAAGAGCAAAAACAGGACGAGCGCTGACGAGGTCAGCGCTCGTCCTGTTTTTGCTCTTCTCTGTGTTTCGTCTTCTGCGCTGTTTAGTCACCATGTTGTCATAGCTGTTTGACGAGTTTGAATCTCGAGAAGCTGCTGCAGTTCTTGTTCGGGTTGTGCCGTCTCGTTCTGTTGGCCAACTGCGGCTGGAGTCGAGCTGGATGTCGTTGAAGTACACGTCGGTGACTTGAAGAGTTCGTAGTACTTAGAGACCTTGTCGGGCGGTTGCGTTCTAAAGAGAACCTCCAGTAGCATCAAGTAGTAATTAGCGGGTCTGGTGACAAGGGCCTTCAGACGTCGTACATGCACCTGTATCTGATCGTAGAGACATCGAGGTTGCTGTGTGTTGCTAGACGACGAAACCGGTTTCAGGTCGAGAAGGCTTCTGAGATGACCTTGGACTATAATTCTTTCGTCTCCGAAGCGCTTGTTCAAGATGTCAACTGCGTCTTTGTTGCACTCCTCGCTGGCCTGAAGCCCAGACATGGCTGACGCGGCTGCTCCAGTCACGAGGGTGCTGAAATAGTTGAATTTGTCCGCAGTGCTCAGTTTGTTGTTGTTGTGCACAGCCGATGAAAACTGCATCCAGAAAGGCTGCCAGTTCTTCCGGTTTCCATCAAACTTAAGTCAAGCTGAGGCAGCTTAGACTTGCTGGTGACCGGAGTGGGGCAGCTCATCGCTCGCGTGGGTAGTCTGGATGCAAGGGCATTCTGCAGCTCGGAACGCAGGGCCGCCGTGTTCACGACCTTATCGCCGTATTTCCCAGCGTCCGACGTCTCATTATCCAGCAGGTAGTCTGGCGTCTCGTCAAAAATTCGGTCGTCGAGCTTCGTTATCTGCTGGTAGAGCGCTTCTATTCGTTCAAGCATAATGCTCACCTCGGATGCCGAAATTCCAGGTTGCCCTCGCAACGCTGCTTCCGCTTCGATAATTACGCCGTCCAGCTCAGTGCGGAGGCTCTGGCGACGTCGGAGTAGCCGTTCCATGGCGGTCAGCTGGCGGCCGGGGATTCTGGGGCCAAGGTAGCCGGCGGCACGTCGGTTCAGAGGGCTCGCCAGGCTCCGGGCTTCGACAAGGTAAGCCTTGTCGCGAGATCCAGGGTTTTGGCACAATGTAATGAACCTCAGGTCCCCCGGCAGCCAAGTCGTCAAAAGAGAGCGAGAGCGAACGTCTGGTGATAACGGGGGCTTTATTCGAACTAATCCGCGTGGAGTGCGATTGCGCGCCACCGCTTGGTTCATGCTGGTGATGATGATGATGATCAGCGTCGTCTGTTATGTAGGAAGAGGAAGAAGTTCTTACAACCGACGTGTGGCGAACGCCCGATAATTGCACGCTGTGCTACCACTGCGGACAGCCGAAACATTCTACAGTCGCTGCCCTTAGAAGAGGCTCGCTTGGCGAGGGTTGTCCGTCAACGCCCCACACCCCAGACACGGCCACCGCCCTACTGAGATCGACGAATACCTCTCCAACACAAAACGAGGACCAGCCCTACTCTTACCAGTCGCTGAACCGCCGTAGCACTGCTGACTTCTCACGTGAAATTTCCCCCAACCTACCAGGGGGAAACTAAAAGCAGCAACTTCTGGGGGTAAAGTTGCACGAACGCGGAGAAATGAATACCCTCCAACGACGCAGCGACTCGCTGAAGACCATTATTCACGACATGCCCTCAGTCCGACGACGCGATCTAACCCTGACGTGACTCCCCAACACAACGACACCAAAACGGCCCCACGCGTACAGGACATGACAGAACCTGACGCTGAGAAGACGACGACGCATAGTGCCCGACCGTCAACAAATACAAGCACAGATACAACGCCCGGACGTACCCGGAACTCGAGAAAGGCGGCCTCCAACGTTCAGCTCCCCATTGGCGCCTTTGATGTAGTCGCCCTCGTAGACACGGGAGCCGACTACTCAGTAATGAGCGGACCATTTGTGTTTAAGCTGAAGAAAGGTATGACCAGATGGGTCGGTCCGAACATACGCACAGCAGAAGGCCACCTCATGACGCCAAGTCAAACGTACACATCCCAATTCACGATAGACAGCCCGAAGTACGCTGCTGTGTTCGGCATTTTGCCTACTGCTCTAGCGACGTAATTCTCGGAATGAATTTGTTGACGGAAAACGCCTAAATAATTGATATGCAGACCAAGTCGATAACTTTTGCCGCCGATCACTCCACGACGCCGCAGCTGAACCCGAACACCGCGCTTCTGTAAGGATCGCCGATGATCATGTCGCCCTGCCACCCCGCGCAACCTTGATGATCACCGTCTACTGTGAAGGTGCTGCTCCTGACGTCGAAGCTATCGTGGAGAGTGACCAAAGGTTGCTTCTCGACCGTGGTGTGTCCGTCGCACGAGGCATTGCGTGTTTTAAGCAACGCAAATGCCACGTCCTGGTCACCAATTTTACCGAGGAGTACCAGCATTTAAACAAGGGCGGTGTAATTGCGTCCCTCGAAGGAACTCAAGAAGCAAGTGACCTGATCGCAGTCGCCGACGTTGAACGCGCAACCGAAGATACCATCAAGCTTCCGAATCATTTCGACGTGAATCCGGCGCTACCGCAAGAAGTAAGGAACAAGTTAATGCCTGTGCTTCATCGCTACAGCGAGTGTTTTTTGTCGAACTCAAAGTTACGTCAGACACCCCTGGCGAAGCACCGGATAACCGAATAGGCAGCCCACCTCCCCGACAGTCAGCGTGCCGCGTCTCTTCACACGACAGCGAAGCCATCCGGACTCAAGTAGACGACTTGGTCAGTGCCGACATAATAGAGCCATCGAAAACTCCTTGGTCTGCGGCGGTCCTTCTCGTGAAAAAAAAGACGGCACTTTAAGGTTTTTTGTTGAATACTGGAGAATGAACAAAATCACCGAAACGGATGTGTACCCCTGCCCCAAATATGACACCCTACACCGACTACACCGACAATTGGCTACACCGACAAACCTCCACTGCAAAAAAAAGCTGAAGATTGCGCCAACACGATGCCGCTGCTCATGGCCAGGCATCCGCCGATAGGAATTACCCTGACAAAAAAGTGAATTATAAAGATAATATTTATGTGGGAACTCGTAACCACCAGTACCTAGAACTTTTCGTACCTGTTTTGTTCAATCAAAAGCGCTCTGTTTTGGAATGCGGTCACAAAGGTTTTCAAGCAAAAAGGACGACTAAGCGTGATAACTGTAGTGTCAACCCAGATGTGATATTATGACAACTTCAGTATAGACGCTGCTTGGCCTTTGGTAGGAAAGTTTTAGAAGCTGTGAAAGCGAATAGTTTTCTCGCTTAGAGGTTTCTGAGGTGTGTCACACGTTTAGGCGACACTTTTGTGAATTTTTCTCCCGCAAGCGTTTAAAGTAACTGTTACACCAGTTTCGTGGTTTCGTCTTGTGTAGCTAACTTTCCCCTTGTAATTTTGGGGTGGTCCAGGGGTCAGACCAACACTACAGCTATATGCAACTGGTGGAAATAGAACAGATTTTCCGGGCAGTTTATAAAGGGAAGAAAGGGTAAAAGCATGTTGTCCTATGCGAGTAAGGTAGAGTGACCCGAAGTGAAACAGTACAGCTGGAGTGGGGTGTTACGGAAACATTTTTGTTTATTTGTTTATTTTTTATTTTTTTTTACTTTTTTATTTATGTGTTTTTATTTATTTATTTGTTTATTTATTTATTTTTTATTTATTTATTTTTTATCAATGATGATGATGATTTCTATTGGTTTCCCCTTTGTATCGGGGTGATGACATGTCATCTGACCAAAAAGGTTTTACACCTATACCTATGTTTTACACTTTTGGTTCAATACTAGCGCTGCTTAGGGCAGGCACAAAAAGCTTATTAGGCACAAAATACTTTTTTTTCCTGTTACAGGTGGTAACTGTCCTAGGCAATATTTCCCTCTCTGCTTTTCGTCCACCAGCATTCTAATCTTCTTTTCGTACCCTCGACAGCCTTGAAGTTAACTTCCTCTGTGATACCCTTAAATCCTAGGGCTTCTGAAAGCCCAATATTCCCTTCATGTAGATTTGGATGGATATCCTCACATTCTAGCACGATGTGCCGCATAGTTTCTGTTTCTTTTCCGCAGACCACGCATACCCCATCATTTTGTGAATACTTCCCCACAAAACTCTTAGTTCGCAGGCAACCTTCTCTAGCCCCAAAAAGCAAAGCACTGCCCTGGGAATTATCGTAGAAATTTTCCTTTCTGATGTTCATCTTCTGAGCCCTGTACATCTCTAACGACGTTTTAGCTTCCAGTTTTTCCCTCCATTTATTCGTTTCAATCTGCCTTGCCTCTTTTTTGGTTACCTTGGCTGTTTTGGATTCCCCACTGTTCTTTCCGTATTTCATCGTTAGCCTTCTAGTCTTTCTTAACCACTGCGTGTCCACGCTTTTCAAGTATAGGTACCTAAAAACCTTAGCTGCCCACCTTCGTTGATCCATTGCCCTCAACCTCATCTCAAAGCATATTTTACTCTGAGCTTCTCTAACTTCAAACGACGCCCAGCCCATATCTCCCTGAACAGCTTCGTTAGTTGTTTTTCCATGCGCGCCTAAGGCCAAACGTCCTACCATTCTCTGGTTTACTTCCAGGCCTGATAGAACGTCTGATTTTAAGCAGAGTACAGCATTCGCAAACGTGTGACCCGGAACCATTACTCCTTTCTACATTCCTCTTACTACTTCATATTTATTATACCCCCACAGAGCTATATGCTTCATTATAGCTGCGTTTCGCTTTCCCTTAACCTTAAGTTCCTCCTCGTGAGTACTTAAGTAGTTATCCCCTTCGTTTATCCACACTCCCAAATAATTATATTCCTTCACTCTAGGTAATTCGCCTTGCTGGATTTATTTATTTATTTATTTATTTATTTATTTATCTGATTATTTATTTATTTATATACAGTACCTACATCGCCCACTGAACATTGCCGCAGAGGTTACAGTAAAAAGAATGAAAAACGGAAAATTATAACCAAACCACAAATCAAACACAACAGCTCCCAAGCAAAATCTAAACACTTACAGCACGGCATTGTAAAAACGAACAAAAAGCTGAGGCAAAACCAGAGGAGTAAGAAGAGGGACGGAAAACGTCTTACCAAACCCGGGCTACACGTGACGCCGGCCGCCTACTTTCCCTTACTCGGTCTTCCCGATTTGGAGCGTAAAGTCGCTGTAACATCAATGTGACCCTCCGACCACAAACCTGGCAGCCGAAAAATCCCGGGCCATCTCCACTAACGTAAAACCGGTGGAGGGGCAAACCATTCAGTTAATAAGCGTAATCTTGGCGCTATGGCGTTGTTCCCAAGGACGATGAAACCGTTGGGAGATAGAAGCATACAGCTTTGCTGTAGAAGTTTGTTCTTGTCGTTGATGCACAAAGGTCTCAATCAGGCGGCGTAAAGGAGTGTCCCCGTGCTTTTTGAGTAGCCGTTACGTTCTGGCGCGAGGCGTAAACGAGTTCCCCGGTGCTTTTTTAGTATCCGTTGCGTTCTGGCGGGAGGCATGAACAAGTTTTCTGGTGTTTTAGTACCGTGACTACATGAAATGACGATTACGATAACGAATACAACGACGATGATGATTACAACGACGACGACGACGACAGAAGACGCCAATAGCCTCAGCCGCTACAGGGCTTCGCCCTTAATAAACACTACGGCGGCTCAGGGGCAAAAGCGTTGTGCTGCTGAGCCTAAGGACGCGGGTAAGATCTCCGGCCGCAGCGGCCGCCTTTCTGATGGAGGCAAAAGCGAAAACGCCCGTGTGTTCCAGATTTCAGCGCACGCTATGGACCACCAAGTGGTCAAAATATATTCACAGTCATCTACTACGGCGCGCCTCATCGACTGTGTTGCGTGGGCGCATTCGCCCTCTCATAATCATCATCAAAAGCTGAGGAGCGGCATTGTTTTGGCTAATTTAGGCTTTTTTTCTTAGACACTAAGCCAAGGAGGAGTAAATTGTATACAGCTGTGAGAAGGAAATTCCTCTTTCGCATTTTATAAAAAAAAAACAAAAATCAGCTGCAAAACGATATAACAACGATAACTGAAGTTTATCATGTCACTTTATTTTCATTTTTATGAAATATTAACGTATCGCTTCGCTACCAGGGTAGCCAAATGATTCATGAGGTGAATGCGATAGTCTAACTTGTTTACGTACCACTATGGTGTATATGTATATGCAGCAGCAGTAGCAAAATAAACATAATGTGTACCAGCGCATTCGGCTTGAAATAAGATGGCCGACAACTTTATTGGTCAAATGCGCGTCGGGTTTACTCACTTTTACTAGGCGTCACTTTTTACCCCTTTTGAAAGCTTCATCAGGGGTGGAGGGTAAGGGGTAGGCCCTGACAACCAATTTCATGCGAGATCCATCTTTGTAATATGGGTTCAAATAACCCTCTGTGGTTCGCTTCAACCCCTTGAAACAAAAGCAAGAATAGCTTTAGTCAACACGATCTCCATTAGCGCACCCAAAAAGTGTTTATGTATCCTTCGTTCATTAATGTCTTAGAGAGACTAAAAGGGTAGGCATAAAATATGTGGATAACAATGTGCACGCGAATAATCAACAGGTTATAAGGAACCAAGCCACGACCCTATAATATAGCAAATGAACTCCCTGCACTCTTTGCGCACCGTGTGGCCTACACGGCCTAATTGAATAAATGTAACACCTGAGTGAGAAATGCATGGCAGCTATCTCAGCTAACAACGGTTCATATGCCCTAAAATCGAAGCCGAGAAAAGTATTAAACCTGTGATCTTTGGGTTAAAACAGAGTTAATAGATCTTTCATAGGAAACTAGCATCGGGATTAAAGCGATTCGCGCAGCATGTCAGAACTATAAAGTATCGCTCGGGGCGGACACGAAGTTTCGCCCCGGAGATTATGTGGGCCTCCTCGTGGCATTAAAGGTCTTCATCTCCAGGGACCAATCAGATTTGGTATTCTAGATCGCACTATCAGAAGACAGCAATCAAGTTCGTTTTTCGGACAAAGCGCCTCGCAGTTTTTCCGGAACCAAGATGGCGAATTGCGTTCCTTTGGTCGATGTAAATATATATGCGTTCAGCAGCGCTAGGGGACTTCGATATTGTCCTGCATGTTCACTCAAGGCGACCAGCTTGGTCCTTAGCTCGGGTTCTCACTAGAAATTTTTGATCCAGTGCGGAATTGAATTTGCCTTTCGCTCCTCTGGGCTGTAGCAGCAGAGGGAAACCCGGTCATATAATATTCCGGCAGGTGTCTGTGTAGCCATGCATAGTACCATTTCCCGGTGTGTGTCTTGTTCCACTGGCTAGTTTTAGGAGGTTTCTTCGTTTCTTGGCGTTTTCTTCGTTTGGGGTGGTGGTCACCCATATTCTTTTATAGTGGCTTGATAGTTGTCCCAAGAATGCCCTCCCAAAGCGTAACCGGCCGTTCATGAGGATGTCTGGCGGGAAGCTCGAATCCGGCTCTGAGAAGCTATCTCCTGCCCACAATGGTGCTGTCGAAACAGTATGGGCAAGGATTCTGCAACACGTCTGGTGCTCCACATGTTGCTTGTATTTTAAAAGCGGAGCATTTTCTAGGCTCGCCTGGTCCTCCGTCGTTGATGGCGGCGCCGTCCACACGCTCACTGCGCATGCGCAACTCTCCTCCTTACACCCACAGCTCCGCGATACTACACAGTAAAAAAAAGAAATAGTTAGCGGCGCCCGGTTTCGATCCCACGACTCTCTGGCCGCAACGGGAGGTACGCGGTGCTCTTCCCACTACGCTACAAATCCGGGACAGGAGCAAGTGCTACGAAAGTCCCTTATGTCCTTGACTCATTCAAACAACGTCAAGAAGCTACTGATACAACGAACGCACGTGAAGCTGAACGTCAATGGAAACGACGAACTGAAAACTTTAGATGGGGATTCTGAATTTCCCTTGATAAAGCTGTGGCGGGAAGCGCCACGCACCTTGCAGCTCAACCAGCCCCGTCCGCAGCGCCTCTGATGCTGATTGTGTCAGCATGCCCCTAGGGATTGGCCAACCAAAGAATCCACCAGGAGAGAGGTTCGCGTTCAACCACCGTCGTCATCTTCCCGTAGGGGAACCGCCGAAGAAGAAGAAGAACGAGAAGACAAAGCTGCGAAGAGGATGGCGTATACATTGCTCTCAGCCGGTGCACCAATGTCAACAACCTTTACCTCACCAAAGCTGACGGAGACTACCGATTGTACCACAGAGACAACATCCACAAGAACATGATGAACGAGTTTCAGCGCCTCGAGAACCACCGCCTACTCACCGCAACACAACAGCACTTGCGTGCCTTTGCCACCGGTGTAAACCCGGACGCAGAATTCCCTCTGGCGCTAGTAAAAACCAGATCACTCAGCATAACGGCAACGCAATGGAACCACACGGAACCGCCACGATGCTTCGCATCCTCATCAGGGTTCAGCGCGGGAAGATGGTGTAATTTTTTTGTAACTCAAACATTAGATTTTCCAGCTTTTCCATTTTTCTATTATTCATTGCATTGTGACAAAGGTGGCTGGTGCCTCTGTCCAGGTTTTGCAGAATTTATTCTCAGCCTGCCTCCTCGCACTTCTGAAGAAATAAAAAAAATCTTTGAATAAATCTTCAATAAAGTTGTAGGCTTAGCGGCAACATTAGCCTAAAACGCACTAATGAACCGGGAAAAAGTTGCTTGAGCTCTTCATAATATTTGCTCTGGTTCCTTTAGAACTACTCAAAATTCCATCGGACCACTAGCAGCACGGCTTGAACAGACATTTTTGAAAAACAAACAAACAATAAAAACAGCAGTTTACGAAAATATAGGCACAGGATTTAAAATAGAAGTGAATTTGAAAGTAATTTTAATGTATGCAGTTTATTTTTGTTGCCTTCGTGACAGATTTTTGTTCTCTTTACTTTGACCGTTTTTGGTTTACCGCAGAAAGAAGCATTCGGTGTATTTCAGAGCAAATATTTATTCAGATTTAGCCCCTACCGTGTCAGCTACCTTTGGCCTTTGGTCATAACACGGTTGTTACCCTGTCCAGCAGTGAGAAAGCCGGAGGTAACGTTCAAGTGATTGCCGTAGAAGGAATGGCGATTTCTGACAATAGCATAAGGAGGAGGCGCCTGACGTCAAAGATTTTTATAGAGTTCTGTAAAGCGTAGTAAGTGACATCTAGTCCAAACACAAAGACGTCTCACACTCGAACCTCTCACTCCTTTATGGCACATATTTCTTGCCTTATAGGTTTGGCGTAAAAGTTGCTCCCAGTGGATAATTTTGTTGCTTGGAGTTTGTGAATCTCGCTAAAAGATTTCGTTTCGACTGCCGTGCGTGCCCGCTTGACTGAACATTTAAAAGGCGCAAACTCATATTAAAACTCTCAAGCTAACACTCTTTGAAGCACCCCGTAATTAAAAGCAATTCCTGCTCTCTTTACCCTTCTGTGGGGAATTACTAAAGTTTTGAACAATTTTTGCATGTCCTTCAAAGGGATAGTGACCTTTGACTTCGGCGAAATGAAACCACCACAATTAACAGCATTACGTGCCTTGCTAACAACTCACCATGACATTACACTGCCGAGAAAACAGGTAGTAAGTATCGGTATTGGGGAACAAGATTGCCAGAAGCCTCTCACTGTGTGCATAAAAATCAATAAGTGCCACATCGCGAATAAAGCGCAATGGCTTCCAATTTTCAATTACAGGTCGTAGAAAACTTTTGAGTATTTACTAGTGCCTAATACCACACTGCGGTATCCGGTAAATTGAAAATATTTTATGAAATTGTGTATGACACTGCATTTTCAGATGTAAACAACCATTTAAAAGGATATAGATATGCTGTACTTATCGAAGCCACGGAACTCATGTTCAGCGAAACGGTTAGCAAAAATGTACTGCTGCAGTTGGCGCAGTGAGATTCTGCTCTTAGTAAGCATTTAAAGAAACTTCGCCGCGCAGACATGTCTTCTTACGTGTTTTCAAAACGGAAGCATGACGTGCTAGCAGGGCGGTCACCTTTTAGACACACGCACACACGTGCACATAGCATGCCACGCTGGTTTACCGTCCTTAATAAATTTTAGTCTCCAGTATTTCACCTCCCTCTGTCTGAGTAGGCCACAATCCGCATTACTCCATCTTAATTTTTTTAAACCAGCTTGCACTTTAGGTGATCCTCTTCTCCTTATTCCTACCATACCAATCATTACTATCAATTACTAAGAATTATTACGCGTGTATTAATCCTACTCCACCAATTGCGCTTAATGCATCTTATTCTTGCTCAATTCTTGAAGAAGCTTCTTTTTTCCAACAAATCCTTGTGAGTGAAGTGTGCGGGCTGCAGCGAGAATTACGAACAGGCTGAGTTGACGAAAACTTGAGGGTATAGATCTCACTGCCGTTGCCCAGCCTCCAGCCGTTGTAGCGGTTTCGTTTACACGGACGCACAAATTTTTATGATGAGCTGGAAGCTTTGTCGCCAATTCCAAAATGCGCTAATTTCCTCTCTATCTTGTGCTGTACTAGTCGCAGATAGATGCCACAATGTGGGCAGTACATGTGGCCGTCGCAGGCCGAAAAACCGTTGTGCTCTTTAGAGTATTGAACCAATGCGTTGCGAGGCATGATTTCATCGTTTTGTGTCATTTTCTGCACAGTCAAGACAAAAAACGAAGGTACCACTTGTTTTACAAGATGTCCGTTTTGAAATACTATTTCCTTCATTCGCGAATTTGCACCTGTTCTCAGCAGTCTCCTGCAGTAAACACGAAATTATGATTCTTGTTTAGGTGTCTTTGACCCGTGATGAGATAATGGGTGATAGCGTTTTTATTGTTTTGGATGGTGGCGCCCGATTGTATTTTATAAATTCAAGCTATCAATCCGAAGTACATTGGACACTTTAGAACGAAGCTTGTTAGGAGGAATTTTGGGATTAGGACGAACAACACTTTTGCTCTTTTGTAATCTGCACAATGCAAAACAAATTCCCCTCAAAAGGAATTTCTGACAATAGGAACACATTTTAGCGGTTGTTTAAAGTTTGGCCTACCGCAATTTCACCGTGTTTTTAAAGGGAATGTCAGTGGGTACGCTGTCCCCCATTGCTCAGTGTAAGCGCAGTGTGAGCTCATTGCGCATCCTTCATCTAGTGCATGGCCGTCACCCGTTTTCGTGATCGGCAAGAATTGTAGATATTGGATTTGTGTTGATTACAGACTTATCAATGAGGTTACCTCCGAATACGTGGGCCACTATCCAAAAGTAATTGAAGGATTGGATTACATTTATAATGCGAACTTCGTTTTTTTTCTATCGATCCTTTCACATGGTGCTTTCTGATTTGTGTTGATGAACTCCACCGAGAAAAGGCCGCCTTTATAACGCCCATGGCCTTTATGAGCGTAGGGATAAGCCTTTATGCTTATACCATCCGCCGGTCACATTCAATGGAATGATGGACTCAAAAGAACACGGCTTCAAATATTTAACATGTCTACGTTACTTGGATACTATCGTCGTTTTTTCGCTCATATTGGAAAGCTATCTCTAGCGTCTTTCAACTATGAAGGATGTTTTCTGGCGAGGAAAGCATCTACGTGGTTAGAAGACTTCTTGTTCTGGCACCGTGAGTTCTGAATTCTCAGCCCCGTTTTTGATGCCAATGGAGTAGACCCCTATCCTGAGAACGTTAGTGCTCGCAAGGATTTCCGTAAAGCTGATTTGGCCAAACACGTACAAAGGTTTATTGGCCATGCAGCGAAAAGCGGTTGTTTGTCGTGGCATTTGGCAACCATCGCCGCCCATTCATCGGCGTCCTTTGCAGAAAAACTCCACCTTTTTCGGTTGTTGCGATCGGATGCCTTATTCATTCGCAGCACCTGTGACTGCTAGCTCTTACTAATTTGCTTGCCAATGCAATTTTCTACGGCAAAAGAACTGCTTCTTTGGAGCTGCAAAGTAACTACGACCGAGGAATTCAGTTGTCTTTGGCCACCAGAACAAAATTGCGTAACAATTCCACGGGCCCTGGAAAAATTCTGGCCTGTCACAAACCAATATTCTTTGCGTTGGCGGTACTGTCTAAAGATGGAAACGCGACGCTTGAAACGTCGTTTTGACCGACATTACAACCGTGCTGTTTACTGTGCCCCACAAGTAAAGTCACCAGTACCGGAATGCGGACCTCTTGTCATTCCATCCCGGCAGTCATTTAGTCTTTTTAAAAATGAATGTAATCCTTGTGTCCTAGCTATTTGCAACTAGACTCCTATTGGTTTTGAAAAATGCCCAATCGTCTCCTTTGGAACGACTATCAAATACTGCGGTTTTTCCGGGCATTGCATTTCTCTGCAGGCCTTGTTACTAAAACAAGGGGTGCTTATCCGTCGAATCTTCTGGTCTAATGGCACGCCTTTGCTCCTCGTCCCAGGGCATGTCAGACTATAGCTAACATACTAGCTCGACTGCATAACCTTTTGCTGGAGATGTACGGCTAACACACTTATGACAGCTTGCGGGAGCACCTTTTTGGCCTGGCCGGTACAGGACCGCGTGACCTTACATCATGGCGTCTGGCGCCTTCCAGTGATGGAAAAGTGTAGCAACGCGTCTCCAGCTGGTTTCCTGAATACTCTTGAGGTGGCAAGCAAACCGTTTTTTTAGTATAAATGGTCCTCTCCATACTATTTGTTTCCTAAACAGCGGAAAAGATGTCGGTGCCGTAGCAAATACTACGCTGCACGATTTGGATAACCAGAGCTTTTACTAATAGCTCCGAGACTGATGTCTGCTACTTCCCCCTACATGACGTCCTTTTCTACCACGGTGATCCTGGACAACCATCACTGACCGAGGGTTTTTTTTCCGAGAGAGGTCACTGAGGCCTTCGCACCAGTTCTACAACTTAAAAGCTTGCGATGGCTAACCACCTAGAGACATACGACGTTACTGAATGTTTCAATCTGGTGCTCACAGAACCAAGCTCGCTATGTATGTGTGCCATCCCCGTACTGGGGGAATTTATAAATGGCACACATATTAGCCAGGTACTCTCTTTTATACGCTCAGCAGTTTTTGTCGTCCCCGACAGAAGGCGGGCGGCATAAGAAATTACATTTTTGCAGGCTTGCAGGCATTTCACATTTGTACAATGGAACCTAAGCCTATATGACTGGTGTCTGCGTGTTTTTCCGTTTCGGCATTGTCGTTTAAATGAGCTAGCACTGGTAGCATTTGCAGGCATTGTCGCTGCTTGCGGAATGCTTCCTGCTCGCCTTCTTAGCAGAAAGGGGTGGTTTCATTGGTCAAGCGCGTGAGTAGATCTGCTATGTGCGCGAAGTTATTGACGAAGCACCCGTAGTACTTGCGCAGTCCAGAGAACCCAAACGTTTTTGTCCTTCGAGAACGTAAATTATACAATTGCAGAAGTTTCCGCTGAGAGATCCAGCACTTTTTTGGTGCTCTCGACGTGTCCAACAAACATGCGTACTTAGTGCCCGAAGAGGCAGTTTTTGGGCTTCAGTCATAACCCTGACGTACGGATGGCACCGACTAGGGTCTGTAACCTTGCGTTCCTCAAAATGTCGTGCAAATACCACTGCCTTGTAGAGGTAGTCGATGCAAATGTGCGACGCCAGGCAGTCTATCACATTGTCCATGACTCTTTGAAGCTCTGGTGAGGCCATGCACTGACCAAACAGCCTCCTCTTGAAATTGCGCAGTCCGAACAATGTTATAAACGAAGTGTTCTCTTGGTTTTACTCGTCCAACTCAGTTTGCCAGTTGGAAATTTAAATATTCATTGAAGACAAGTACTTGGCGTGACAGAGGTTGTCGAGGCGTTGTCGGCTCTTGATAGGGGTCACATGTCCGTCTTGGTGATTATAACAGAACAGCGGAGCTGTTGCAGCTGAACTTGTTGCAGAGCGAGTTGTTTTATACCTGAATAAAAAAGAATGTGCCGCAAAACAGATGTGACGACGACAGCATACAACCAACCCAGGCACCAAATTACACCCGACGTTGGCCGTAGCTGGCCGCTATGTGGGGAGCGTAGAGCCTATCGTGTTAAAATACCTAGAAAAGGGCGCTCGCTCGCAAGCGCCTGCTTCGCGGTGACTGCTGAGCGTCCCCGGCACACCCAGTGGTTTTAGCAAAAAAAAAAAAACAATTGGCGAAAACCCCGAGGAACAAGACAATTCCGAGCGCTTGTGAGCGAGTGCCTCACGGCGACCGCCGAGTGTGACTAATTTGTGTAGTGGCTTTATAAAAAAAAGAAAAAGAAAAGTGACCAAAATGCTGGGAAGGGCCTTCCTTTGCTTACTAACCAACAACGCCACAGCTGGCGCAACACCTATTAGACGGAACCTCTACGCAACTCCAGTAATGCTTTGCATGTGTCGTGCACGTACTCGTGTCGCTGTGCCGCAGCTGTCGTCACTCGCCACCGCGAATGTAATGTTAGGAATGAGTAACACGACGATATCGATGCATATGAAAATTACTAGTACTAGCACAGTGCAACGCAAAGACGGAACATGTAAACAATTTTAAACTTGTACAAATGCGTCATGTGCTCTTTAGCGCTCACGTATAAAGACATGCTGCTGCTTCGGTATGGTTCAAGCCTTGCGCGGCTTTGTGAAAGCTTCGCCAGTTTTTCCTCCAGTCATTCGTAGCCAACAAAAAACGCTAGCGTCCCATTTTTGTTCCAAAACTACATCTTGGGCCGCACAGGGGTTTCTTACGGGTGTATGATGCCATCGCCAGGAGTGCTTTCAATTTGTGTCCGCAGATTTTTCAGCTCATATGAAGATATCCGGTAAGGTGTCAGATGTATATGTCGTGCTCCCTCGTCGGTGGTGATTTGATGCTTTGCCAGTGGCGTCTTTCGCAGCTTGGTAATGAACAACAACCGTTGCTGTACCAGCGTAGCAAGGCCATTGCATTTTCCTGTATTTCTAACAGTATCGTCGGGCTCATATCAAACAAGCAGCAGGCTTGCAGGCTTCGCATGGCACGAGCTGAAATTAAAAGAAAATAATTGGGCAAATTGCTTCGTGAATGTTGCCGGGGAATGCAACAGATACCCCTGTGTTTAAATGCTGATACTCGTCGTCAGTGACGTTTCTGACTAAATCATGCGATTTTCGTTTCTTAACACGCACATTCTTGCAGCGCAGACACCGTTGCCGACTAGCAAGCTGTGGTCTCGCTTAGCGATAACGTTAGTACCAGGAGCACCACCTTTACAGTAAACGGTGATCATAAGGGTGGCACGGACGGCAGTGCTCCCTGCTAATCGGATTTCCTAACGCCCGTGCCTTGTTCGGGGCCGGAGTTCGGCGGACAAACGTTGTCTGCGGACAAACCTAATTTACTTGGGATGTAAATCGGTTATTACAACAAGGTCGCTTACGAAGACAATTCCGAAAATTACGTGGGAGAACACTTTGGCCGTATGAGAAAAGCAGCAACGTACGACCTGCTGTTTATTGTGACGCCCGATATACACCTGCCACTTGGAGTAGCGAGATGGCTTTCTACCATTCTCATCAGCGGGCCCACCAAACTTGTCGTGGCTTTTTTGAGTCTCGACGCGTACGATCCCTTCATCACTCAGTAGTCGGCGCCCGCGTCTCTTAGTTTTGCTCCATCGAGGCCGTCAATGAAAAGGCGTGCACCGGATGTAGGAAATTTCACTTAAGGGTCACCAGGGCGCCGTATCTAGGCTAGTTCGTCTTCCTCGTCGGTTGCTGTTCGTCTTCGTCCTGGTTATGGCGGGACTGTAACTCAAGGTATCGGTGCCACCGATACATTATTGTCGTTTTTTGGCGGCATGAGGCTGCAGGCATATTTTGGGTCCTATGTTTCGGCTATCCTTGTGTCCTCGGTGGGTGTGCGCAATTTTGCCGTAAAGCAACTTCACCTCCAGACACTGCTGCTTTGAGATTACCCGACTTGAAATGGGCGATATTCAACACTTGAAGGCACAATGGCTAAGGCAGTGCGGGGATCAGTATTGAAAGGGGGTAGGTGAATGGTGGCAGCGCGTTCAGCATCGCTTGGTGTAGGAGAGGTATTCGTAGATTTAAGTCCGGAGTTGCCCGGCCAAGGTGTGTTGAGCATCGGAGAAAATCGGCAGTTCGAGTGCTTTGTACGGGCAGCGACTGTAGATTAGGCGGGCTGTCTGGTCGAACAACGGACAATGAGAAGCTGTTCGCCTCACCCCGGTGTTCCTGGCGTCGCGTGTTGATTCATAAACGTCGGCTAGGGGACAGTGGACGGCGGTGTAGAAAAGAAGGATGAAGCGGGCGGGAGCACGCGCCACGATCTTCATCGGTAGTGGTGTTCGAGGAGAGCCAATAAAGAAGCACGTATCGCTCCGTCGAGGGCTCTGGGGCTTTGACTCGCGCTAGCTTTCGCGACATCTTTGGTGCCGACCAACCCGGGAAATCGCCCTTCGGAGCATCACCCTCATGGCCTCGTCGATCGACCACATTCGAAAGACTCGTGGCAACGTCAGGAGTGGCGTCACATGGGATTTCACCCAGCTGAATGACCTGCTGCAGCAGCCCTCTCCCGACGCGGCAACCCTGAGCTCCCACGTCGAGTACATCGTACAGTGAGAGCCTGGGCTAACCCCATCAACGAGAAAATTGCCGATGCCACCGATGACGACGAGCTGGAGCAGGAGAGAGAGAGATCAAACTTTATTTAAAGCGGCCCATGTCCGGGCTGCCGAAAATGTGGTTCTGGTGGGCCTGGAAGACGTTCAGGTGGGAATTCCGCAGGTGTCAGGGCCCCGCACTTGGGCAATGTGCCGGGCGAGGCGAGGCCAAAGGATGGGGCGAAGATCAGGTGGAGGAGCGGCCCAGTTTTCCCATGAGTATGGAATGTAGGATGGTAAAAGGTGTGGATGAAGAAAGTGAGGTGATCTCCTGGCGCGAGGACAAGTCCAGTAGGTGTGTTTAACGTCGGGATAGGCACCACACACCTGACAGTGGGGCGTGCCATCTCGAATCATGATATAGTGAAGAACGAGGTCACAAGGGAGGGAGAGAGTCGGAGCCCGACGGATGTAAGTGCCTTCGCGGCGTGTGAGGTCAGAAGTGGGAGGAGGAAGATTACGGCGAGATCTGCGAAGGTCCTTCAGCTGTTGCCTCCGGGCCTTGCGATGGGCGGCGCGTTCTTCCTTGGGGCTGTAGTCCTGGGGCCAGGGTTGAGGGTCGCTCGGGTTTCGATTTGCACGAGCAAGGGCATGAGCCCTTTCATTCCCTACAATTCCCTGGTGTCCGGGGACCCATTCTAGAAATACGTGCAGGTGACTGTGGGCTGCCATGTAGCATGTCAGCTCGTGATTAATGTGCGCAGGTAAGGAGTTAGTTGCGAATTCTCTGAGGGCAGATTGACTATTTGTGCGGATGGTAATTTGGTCAGTTGAATGGGGTTGCAGCATGATCGAATCGGCAATGGCTTGAATTTCAGCAGCTGTAGAAGAAGGTACATTACAGTGTTGACGGATGGTTTCTTCACGTGGACCTACCGTGACAGTTGTGGCCATGTTGTCGGTAAACGTGGCGTCTGTGTAATATGTGTCATGTGATGGGCTGGAAAGATGGAGGGCTCTTCTATGGCGCCTGCCGGAGTCTGAAGACGGGTCCATGTGGCGTGGGATGGGCTTGACCATTATTCTAGGAATTGTGTCCCATGGTGGAGGTTCTTTTGGTAGAGGAGGTAAGGGAGATGTTGCAAACCCTCAACCCAAGGTCGCACCATCCTGGAGCAGGAGCTCGAACGACCTGCAGAGTGTACCCGCAAGACATCCTACGCCGTCGCTCAAGCACGCTTCCTCCTACGAAACGCCCAGCAAGTGCCCAGCGCGACCGATTCCATCGCCAGCGGAGAGACAGCCGCTCCAGTTATTGATCCCACGGGTGCGTCAGGCGTGTACACACATGCGTCACGTCATCGGATGGTTATGCTTCCCAAGCACCAGATCCCAGCGTTCTCGCCAAATCTGCACGACTGGCAAGAATTTTGTTATCATTTTAACGTGACGATCCATGAAAATACCGAGCTGCCGAAGATAGAGAAGTGTGAGTACTTATTGACATACTTGATCGGCGACGCCAAACGAGCCATTGAGGGAATCCGGCTTGCCGACGCGAACTACGACCTTACGGTGAAGACCTTAGTTCAGTGATTCGGCCTACAAGACTTGCTCCTCAACGAGCACATTGGCCAACTCATGGCAACGAAGCCGATCAGAAGCTCAACGGACATCGAGAGGCTCCGCGAATTGTACGGCAAGGTACAATTCCGTGTCAGCGCCCTGGAAGCCCTGGGATCTCCGCACGAGCACCACGGCGTAATCCTGAACCGTGTGCTCCGCCGATTACTGCCGGATGACCTGACGCTAATGTACCGGTAAAGGGCTAAAAAGACGGACAAGGGGCTAACGGACGAATCTAAGACGCAGCCACAAGGAGCTGGCCAGGGGAAAGAGCTAATGGAATTTCTGAGAATTAAAATCGAAATTCGCGAGGAAGGAAGACAAGGACAGCCTCCCTCCAAATGCCGACTCAATCTCTTCAGGACAACCTGAGGCGCCCGTCCCCTCAGCGTCAGCTTTGACCACGAAGTCTGAGTCCATAATAATACCTTCGGGTCCCATGTGTGACAGCTATAGTGACATGGTAGCGTACTTCCTAGTTTACATGTCGGCGAACGAGAAGAGGACGCGATTGCGCAACGCTCATTGATGTTTTCGGTGCGGCCGACGCAATCATGTGGCGCGTCAGGTCAGAGGTTCGCGGAACCTGACCTGCAGTAGTTGCAATCGGCGTCACCTAACCGTTCTGTGTGACTTGTTCAATCCGATTGGCAGCAGCACGCCCAGATCAACACGGCAGGTAGAAGCTAGAGAAATCTCACTAGCCGTCATGACGTGTGGAAAGCGTTATATAGGCAAACCCGGCCGTTGTCTTAACGACCGGTTAGGCGAGCACAGGCGGAAGGTCAGCAAATACAGGGATGGCCATTTGTCTGTTCACTTCCACGACTACGGCTGCGTGCCACGGTTTGAGCAATGTGTGGTACGGTCAAAACACAAGGAACAAAAAGTAACAGAAATAGTAGAGGCAGATTTGATTAGTAAAGCGGGGTTGTCCTGTGTGAGTGTGCCGTCACTGAATTTGTCGGATAAGGAGGCAACGTTTCTGCGCAGGGCTGCAACACGTCAGCATTGGCGGTGACGGTGGGAAGTGATTGCGGGTAGGCTGGGGATACATATTTGTACGTTTGTGTGAAATAAAATTACTTGGAAGTTAGCGCTGTGTTGTGTGTTCTCTCTCTGTCCTCGTCCTTTTTGCGGTATGAATTCATCAAGATCGTCATGACGGCTTCGAGCGGACCCTCAAGGACGACGTCAGTGTTGCTCTAGACGGCCCGAGCCCTGGCAGAGGGTGTACGGCGACGCCTTGTTGTTAGAGTGCTGTTAAACACTGGCAGGCAAAGCACCTTCATTCCCCAGGACGCGGCTAGGGCTCTGAAATGCACGGTTCTCGGCACGGAAGACCTGTCCTTAGTAACATTCGGCATTGCGAAGTCACCCAAGGGTCTACGGCGCCGGCGAGTACAGGTGACGCTACGTGGACAAGCTCGCGGAAGGATGGTCGTGTTGCAAGCTTTAAAAGTTCCGAAGAGCTGCTCCCTTACTAGTCCGGAACTCGACTCCACGACCGTAAAAACTTTTATATAAATCTGTACGACATAGCCGACGCCTTCCATCCGAGTACATGTTAGGCAAAAGAAATCAGCGTACTGGTTGGCTCAGACACCTACTGGAAGGTGGCCACGGACAGGGTGTACAGAATCAACGAGGACCTCACAGCAGTAGAAACAGTTCTAGGCTTTACCGTTCAAGGAAGGCTCGCTTCTCCTGCATGCACTTTTACCAGTGCCATATTCCTGTCGTGCACCTCAACAGGACATTTGGACTTTGATGCGTCCACCATGTGGCGGCTGGATGCCAATGGCATTGATGACCCGAGTCACAAAAAGTCGATGCAGTATAGCCCGATGGACACATTCGAGCGAAACATCCCCCGTATCGAAAGCCGGTACCAAGTACCACTTATGATCCAGGCTCCTGGTTTACCTTTTTGTTTACAACAATCGTCCGCTCGCGGATCATCGTCTCCGAACGCAGCTGGACCGATTCCGGGAGAGTCGCTCGAGCAGTATAACATGGCAATTCGAGCATATTATGAAGACAACCATGCGGAACGAGTTGCGAAACAGCAGCGCCCAGGCGACAATTTGTATTGCATGCCCCACCATGCCGTCATCCGAAAGACGCAGTGACAACAAAGCTCCGAGTAGTGTTCGATGCTTCTTCACATACAGCGGGCCAGCCATGCCTAAACGACGTCCTTTGCAAGGGCATGAAGATTGGGGTCCAAGTCGTTCAGCTGCTGATGACTTTTCGTTCTCATCCTGTTGTCATCGTTGCAGACAAAAAAGGTGTACCTGTTGTTGCTGATTCAACCAGAAGACTGCGACGCGTTGAGATTCCTCTGGGTGGAACGACTGCCTACGCGAGATAATCCGGCGTCCCCCACTGTCACCTGAAGGGAGACCTGCGTACCGTTTGGCGCGTCATCCAGTCCATTTCTGCTGGTTGCTACGATTCGCCACCATCTGCAGGCCTGTGGGTTGCAGTACCCGGAAACAGTAGCGCTGATGGAAAGGGCATTCTACGTGGATGACCTCATGATTGTTGTACGTAGCGTCGAAAAGGCAATTCAAGTGTACGAGGAAGCTCGCAAAATATTCTCCGAGGCCGGAATGGAGATACGAAAATGGGCATCAAACTCACCGGAGCTCGGACATCAGTTTGTGGGGGATAACGTCGCAATAGAAAAAGAAGCAGGAGACGCAATCAGGATGAAGGTAGTGGGAGTGCCATGGGAGCGTGTTGGAGAGTGCATTTACCTGTCGACGAAAGACGCATCGGAATTTGCGGCAGCCAATCCGTCAACCAAGTGCACCGTGCTACAGACGTTTTCGAGAATGTATGAACCCTTTGGACACTTTGCGACATTCACTTTACCGGCCAAGCTTGTGTTCCAGGACCTCTAGAAAATGAGCCGCTTATGAAATGAACGCCTGCCAGATGATGAACAAGCGCGATGGAACAGTTGGTACGCCCAATTAACAGAGTTGAATGAAGTCCAGGTTCCACGGTTCCTGTTCTCGCACTCGTTCGATGTTGAAGGTTCAATAGAGATCCACGCTTTTTGCAATGCAAGCCCGCGAGTTTACGGAGTTGCTCTATACGTCCGAAAGCTGCGTCCCAGTGGCCTATATGACCCAAGATTGTTAATTAGCAAGAGCAGAGTCCCCCGTCTCAGACCCATCATCCTGGCTCAGCTAGGGCTTCTTGCCTGCGTTATTGGAGCACGACACGTGCATTATGCCAAAACAACTGGTTTCTAGAAGACCCCCGTCAGTTTGTGGACACACTCTCTCGTCCCTCTTCAGTGGATTACGAGCGCCGCAACAAAGCGTGACCAATTCGTACAACACGGCGTGGCTGAAATACGACGCATAACTGCTCCTACAGATTGGAACCATTGCAACGGGAAAGAAAACCCGACAGACGTAGTCGGCGGCGGATCATCTGCACCCAACCCAATGGTGGCACGGATCTTAGTGGGTCCTTGGTCCAAAACAGGAGTTCTCTGAAAGGCACATTGATGATGTTCACCCGAAGGATCTCGCAGTGTCACAGGAAACTTTGGTTTGCCCTTGCGATGTCACGAAGCACGAAGAGCTACTGCCTTATAAGATTACAGCACCCTCAGGCGCCTTTTGCCGGTCACGGCCTGGATTCTACGTTTTCTGCAAAATTATCAGCGGCGAGGGCCATCAGCAAGCGGTCCCCTCACAGCAACTGAGATAATGAATGCTGAACGCTACTGGATGCAGCACGCCCAACTGGAGTTATTCAGTATTGAAGTACGCGCACCTTCAGTCAGTTAGACCGTTCCTTCGACATCAGCGGTGCTTCGACTTTCACCCTTCATGGTTGAAGAAGGTCTGCTCCGCGTACGAGGCCGATTACACAAATTGAATTCCAGCATCGACGTGAAGCCCCCATGTCTGCTACATGCGCGACAAAAGTTTAGGTACCTCATTGCTTTGGCGGCCAATCGCCACACTCTTCATGGTGGAGAAGAAGCTACGCTCAAGGAGACACGAGAACGGTTCTGGATTGTGAAGGGACACCAAACCGTCAAAAGGGTGGGGGCCCAATGTCTGACGTGCAGACGCCAGTGGCTGAGTGCCCAAACTGCACTGTTTTCTCTATTGCCAAGGGACAGAATCACGGCACCACACCCGTTCTCGGTGGTAGGCATGGACTTCAGTGGAGCACTCTACGTGCGTGGAAAAGCTCCACCAGCAGAAGCTTACAATTTATTATTTTCTTGTGCTGTCTGTCGTGCTATACATTTGGAGATGACTTAGGATATGCCAGCGGCTACCACGCTACTGGCGCTCCGTGAATTCATGTCAAGACGCGGCATACGAACTGTTTACTCTGACAACACTCAGTCGTTCCATAGTTGCGCTCGAGCATTTAAGGCCGCTGCGTCAACCCTTCGAGAATATGCGACTGGGCTCAATGTGCACTGGATATTCATTATTGAGCGAGCCGCTTGGTGGGGTGGCTGGTGGGAGCATCTCATTCGCTCCACCAAGGGCGTTATGAAGCGTTCACTTGGGCGCAGTAGTCTTACTGCCGAAGCGCTGTCCACCACCTTTTGCGAAGTGGAAGCTGTTATTAATAGCCGACCTCTTACCTACGTCGAATACCACCCCGATGAAGGACTGCCAGTTACGCCTTCCCACTTCCTGACAGGTAGGCGTGCGCTTTGCATGGCCCAAGAGTTAGTGGTAACCGAGTCGTCGTAAACCCCAGCGGACCTAAGGCGACCAGAACGCTACAATCAAAAGCTGACAGCTTAGTTGTGGCACAGATGGAGGAACGCATACTTGCTGTTACTGCGTTCGGCTCACAGCTGTCCCCAGGATATTTCACCACAATTGAAGGTGGGCGACGTCATAATAGTGCATGAAGACAACGCTCCGCCAATCTAGTGGAAACTGGGACGAGTGACACTGCTATATCACGGCGTTGACGGCGTCGCTAGAGCGTGATCGGTGCGGATAGCAACGGGTCACATGATAAGCCGTTCAGTGCAAAAAATGTACCTGTTAGAATCAGTCGCCTAATCAACTTAGGCACGCGGGAGGATGTGAAAAGAAGGACGAAGCGGGAGGGAGCACGCGTTACGATCATCATCGGTAGTGGGGCTTGATGACAGCCCATAAACATGCACGTATCGCTCCGTCTAGGGCTCTGGGGCTTTGACTCACGCTAGCTTCCGCGACAGGCGTTACGACGGGGCCACTTTACGACAATTTAGAGGTGGCCGAAGACGATGAACGATGTTCGCTCACGTCTATGGTTCGCGTATTGTGCCTGGCAGCGCAGAAGTTCCCAGTGCTTGTTGCACTTCTCGGTAAGCGTAGCTTAAGGAAGTGACTTCGGGTTACTGCATCGTCGGGAAACGTTTCCGCAGTTCTTTACGCACTGCGGCGCGTATGGCTTCACGCAATGTATCTGTTACGACACAGCCGCGTCGACTAGGTTCATAGTGAAAGCGCCACCTTCCCTTTCGTACTTAACTGAACACGTGTACAGGATTCATTCTATCATGGCAACCCTTCAAAACACATTGACGCATTTGTTTGGGCAGGGACGAGGCCAGCATAGTTTCTGTTGAGCGTCTTTCCCAATAAACTGCAGTTCTTTCTCTTCGGTTATCTCCTGGCCGGCACGGTTGAATACTACGTTCATCAGCTCAACAAAAATAAATAAACAATCATTGGGGTGTCGCACGCACGTTTAAAGCAAAACGTCAGCCCATTCCTTTCGCGCGGTGGTAGTGTAGCTCTTCTGGAAGGCATATCTCAAGAGGGTACAGGTCGTCAGGGAGCTTTCGTGGTTTTCGACGCAGATCGGGCTGAATGTTCTAAACAGATTAACATATGCTGAAGAGTTTCTTTGTGATCGCGACTGTCTAAAATCCTGACGTGCTTCCCTTTGTTCGAACAATGATGATGCTGATGATAGTTGCGTTTTATTGGCGCAAGGCCGACTATGGGCAAAGAGCGCCAAAGAAGAAGTTACTGAATTGTGATGAGACCGTCCATACTAAAACTTGTGACTAAAAGTAAAAGTGATGCAAAACAAAAGACAATAGAGATGGCTGGTGTATAGGGCCAGGGTGATTACACATGATATGACAAGAGCTGCAGAAAGTTTACTTCAGCTAAAACTTAAAAACACGTTGGCTAGAAAACATTGGTTCGTCGGCTAAAAACTATGATGGGTACAAAGGAATGTGTCGTCTGTATAATTCAGGGAAACGTTTGTGTCGTGCTGCGTCAAGTGCCTTGCATGTGATTAGTATGTGGACTATGGATAGGCCCTTTCCACACCTGCTACACGTGGGTCCCGAAGTTCCAGTGAGCAGGTGGGAGTGCGTAACATGTGTGTGGCCTATCCGCAGCCTAGCCAGGGCGACTTCAGTGTATCTGTTGTGTGAGTCAGTTATGTAGCGTCCCAGTTGTGGTTTTATTACGTGTAGTTTGTTGTCTGTTTGTTGACTCCAGTGTAATTGCCATGTGTTACGAACCTGTCGTCTGATGTGTGTCTTTAGGTCGGTGTAAGGTACTGTTGTAACGTCAACTGTAGTCATGAGAGCAGCATCACCAGCCATTTGGTCGGCGGCCTCATTCCCAGGGATTCCACAATGCCCTGGTACCCAGCATATAGTTATTTCAAGATTTGAGGCATATGCAGACATTAGTACCTCGAAGAGAGCATTTATCACATAGTTTTTAGTAGACCTTCCTAGCGACACTGCCTGTACAACGCTTTGAGAGTCTGTGTACACAATGGACTTGGGAATTTTATGTTTGATGATGTGGTTTTAAACGAGTAAAATGCCATATGCTTCTGCCGTGTAAATACTGTTATGAAAATTCATTGTTTTGCTTACTCTAAAATTTGGTCCGTGCGCTGCACAAGATACTGTAGAACCAGTTTTCGACGCGTCGCTATAGAATTCCGCGCACCTGTACTTGTCCTGCAGGAACAGGAAGTGCTTCAGAATTGCATTCCTGGGTACCCTTTTTTTTCTACAAGAGTGAATGACAGGTCGCATGATACAGAACGAAGATTCCATGGTGCGATGAAATTATGAATGGGTGTCTTGTGCGTGTCAGAAAGGGGGACATTGAGTGCAGAAGCCTCCTCCCTAACTCTGAGAGAGAACGGTAAGGGAATAGATGGCCTGTTTAAAAAGAGTTGTAAATTTGATGTATCGTTCATGATGGGATTAAAAGGATGGTTGGTCAGAGACACGATCTTGGATGCATACAACAGGTCAACATACTCCCGCTGATGCCCTAGGCACCATTTGTCGCACTCGACATAAAGACTTTCAACAGGGCTAGTGCGGAATGCGCCACATGAGAGGCGAAGGCCAAGATGCAGCACTGGGTCGAGCATTCTCCGTGCGGTCTTTGTCGCCGACCCATACACGACACTGCCGTAGTCGAGCCAAGACCCCACCAACGCTGTGTACAGGCGCAGCAGGAGTTGTTTCTCGGCCCCATAAGATTGATGTGAGAGGACCTTAAGAATATTCATTGTTTTTAAGCATTTGCATTTGAGTTGTCTGATATGTGGGATGAATGTAAGTTTTTCGTCAAATAAAATACTTAAAAACTTGTGTTCCTTGTTCACAGGAATTGGCACATTCGCAAGAGTGATGTCTGGGTCTGGGTGGACGCCACGCCTCCTGGAGAATAGAACACAAGAGCTCTTCGCGGGATTAAGATTAAAGCCATTCTTGTCAGCCCAGCCGGCAAGTTTCTTGACGCCGAGCTGGACTTGACGTTCGCAGATGGACAGGTTACACGATTTAAAGGATATCTGCACGTCATCTACATACATGGAATAAGGGATTGTAGGTGGCAGTGCCTTTCCAAGAGAGTTCATTTTAACTATGAAGAGAGTGCAGCTCAACACTCCACCTTGCGGCACGCGATTTTCTTGCACGTGAACATTTGACAGTGCACGACCAACTCTGACGCGAAAGGTTCTCTCCGACATATAACTACTAAGGATGTTCAACATGTTGCCCGCAACACCGATTGACTTTAGGTCACTGAGGATACCGTACCGCCAAGCGGTGTCACAGGCTTTCTCTACGTCAAAAAACACCGTCAGACAAAATTGTTTATGCACAAAGGCATCCTTTATATATGTTTCAAGAGATACGAGTTGATCGTTCGTTGATCGCCCCGCCCTGAAGCCTGCCTGGCAGCTCTCCAGAAGACCGTTGTACTCAAGGAAGTACACGAGCCTGCGATTTATCATCTTCTCGAGAAGCTTGCACAGGCAGCTGGACAGGGCAATGGATCGATAGCTAGCAGGAGAGGAAGGGTCCTTCCCTTCTTTCAAGAATGCTACAACTATGGCCTCCTTTCAAGACTTTGGAATGTGCCCCGAAAGAAATATCTTGTTGTAAAGGTGAAGGAGTGTTACATGAGCGTCTGCGTGTAAGTGCTGTATCGTTGTATATGTAATGTTGTCTGGGCCTGGAGCTGAGGGTTTACACGTGCTTAGAGCAGCCCTCAGCTCATGTAGTGAAAACAGGGAGTTGTAAGAAGTCTGTGATTTGTTGTGGTCGCGTAGGGACTTCTTTTCACAACAGGCTTTATGTTTCAGGAAAGTGTTTGTGTAGTGTGCTGAACTGGACACGTGTTGGAAGTGTTGTGCAAGTGTGTCAGCCTGGTCTTCGAGTGTGTCCCCTGTAGTGCTGACCAGAGGCAGGCTGTGTGTTTGTTGTCCCTTGAGTTTACGTATTCGTGTCCATACTTTCCTTGTGTCTGTGTAGGAGTTTATTTATGTTATGAATGTACGCCAACTCTCTCGTTTTGCCTCACGGCGCACACGTTTTCCTAACGCCTTGGCCCGTTTGAACAAGAGGAGGTTTCCCGACGTGGGGTACCGACGAAGGATACCTCACGCCTTGTTCTGGGCCTCTCGCGCCCGCCTACAGTCCTCATTCCACCACGGCCTCCGCTGGTTGCGCGGGGCACCAGAGGCGTGGGGAATGGACTTTTCGGCGGCGTCGAGGATGTGCGCCGTGAGGAGTTGGGTAGATTCTTCAACGTGTAGGTGTCCTATGGATGTGTGGTGTAGTTTGCATGTCTCTGTAAATGTATTCCAGTTAGCTCGTGTTTCATTGAACCTATTATGGGAAGATGGACTGCATGGGCCTTTACCTATGTATGTAAGTGAGGTGGGGAAGTGGTCGCTGCCATATGGGTCAGTTCCCACACCCCACTCGAGAAGAGGAAATAGAACTGCGGAGCCAATAGCCAAGTCAAGACATGAGTATGTGTTGTGTCCTATGTTATGATATGTAGGCTGTTTATTGTTGAAAAGGCATGCTCTAGAGGATGTAAGAAACCTCTCTATCAGGCGACCCCGGGCATCCGTACGAGAAGAGCCCCAAAGAGAATTGTGAGCATTAAGTTCGCCTGTTAGAATGTACGGTTCGGGCAGCTGGTCAACCAGCGCCTCGACGTCAGAGCTCGAAAGTGTAACATCAGGAGGAATGTATATAGAGCATACCGTTATCAACCTATTAAATATTATTAAGCGTATTGCTGCAGCCTCAAGGATAGTGTTTAAAGTGACAGGGTGGCATGCTAAGGATTTCCGGACGATTATGGCCACACCGCCAGAAGAGTGTGTGCAGCCATCCCTGTCCTTTCTGAAGACCATGTAACTACTCAAGAAATTTGTGTGCTTGGAATTCAAATGTGTTTCCTGAACACACATTATACTTGGCTGATTAGCACGCAGTATTTCGTATACATCGTCAAGATTTTTAAGAAGGCCTCTACAGTTCCATTGAATTATGTTTTCTCTTCCCATTATTTACTGTGAGAGCTACTGGAGTGTGTGTTTGTTTATGTGTCGTCTTTCGGGGCTGTGACTCTCGCCTTTTTTGGCTTGTCGGGAGGCTTTGGCGTCGGGACGCGTTCCTTGCGCTGCGTTGCTGGCAGGAACGGCCTGACATCCATCTCGTCGTCGGATGTCCGAGGGGTGCCCGACGGACCGGGCCCCCCGGACTTCGCCCCCCCTCGGGAGCCCTTCGTTTGAGCCGCCACCGCTGAGGGCGTCCGGGGCGCCAGAGGTGGCACGGGCGGTGCGGTGGCGGTGGGAGACGGTGCGGGGCCCGTGGTGTACATGGCACTGTCCAACGCACTGGAGGACGGGGAGGCAGGGACGGGAGCGGCACCGGTCCCGACGGAAGATGTTGTCACCACAACCGCTGCTGCCTCAGCAAGCGGCGTGGTGGCGGGTTGGGCTGCCAGAGGCAACCGAGGGGGGGGGGCGGATGAGGGACCACGTGAGACTCGGTGAACTGGGCCCTGTGGAAACCGGACGCCGCTCCGCCCCCCGGCGAGCTGCGTCGACGTACCTCCCCAGGGGGAAAGAGGCGAACCTCTTTCGCGCCTCTGGGAAGGTGATGTTGTCAGTTACCTTTATGTTGATTATCTTTTTCTCAGTTTGAAATTTTTCGCACTTGCGGGAGTAGGCTGCATGCGCCCCCCCCCCCCGCAGTTTACACAAGAGAGATGAACAGTTGTCGCTCGGATGGTCATGCGAAGCGCATTTTGCACACGTTGTTCGGCCACGCCAAGAGTTTGTACCGTGCCCGAACCACTGGCACTTAAAACAGCGCCGCGGGTTGGGGATGTAGGGAAGGATGGAGCAACGGACAAAACCTGCATTTATGTATTGTGGAAGAACTGCGCGGTCGAAAGTCAAGATAATGTGTTTGGTGGGAATCTCCTTGTCGTCTCTGCGGATAGTGATGCGTCTCACGGCAGTGACGCCCTGATCCTTCAAGCCGGCAAGGAGATCCGCATCCGTTTCGTTCACGAGATCCGTCTCGGATATCACACCTTGCGAGCTGTTGAGGCTCCGATGGGGTGTAACCCTGATGTCTAGATCAGCCAGTCTAGTCTGAGCTAGAAGCTTCGTGGACTGCTGCTTGTCATTTACCTCGATTAGTAGTTCACCAGACCTTTGTTTTTTGCACTTATATGATTTTCCTATTATGGCTTGAAGATATTTTGCGATCAAGAAGACTGACTGAGATGCAAGAGGGTGGGTTGCATTGAGGGACTCCATGACAAGAAATCGAGAGTAATGATCTGGTTCAGGAAATGTCAAAGATGGCAATGATGGAAAAGATACTTCGGTGCGGCCCCTTTTCAGGGACCGATCACGTTTGGGGGGGGGGGGTTTGAAAATGCCATATAGCATAGTATAAAAGCAGGGAGACTGGGGTACTTTCTTCTTTGACCTTACCCTGGTAGCCAAAGAGGTCCCGGAGCTTCCTGCCTGGTGAACAGACAGGGAGCCCATCCGCCGGAGCTTGACCTGGGCTCCGACGGCCACCATTCGTGGTTTCTAACCCTTCACCTATAAACACATCGCCACGGGTGGATCCAGCTTATGTTTGGGGGCTCGGGGTCCGCGGTATCGCCAGTACCGTCACCAAGATTGCTGAAGGTGCCCCGTGCGGGGTTTGTTCGAACAACCTTTACAATCTTTGCCAAGACATCCCTCGAAGGATGGTGTTTCCAGGGGCTGTTGCAGGAGTATGGTGGGCGTGGCATTTTGCCCTGTGGTGTCGTATGCGGTGGTCGTCTCCATTGTTCCATTTGGTAGGCGACCAAACGTGTCCGGTAAACCATAGAGTCATCAGCTGGCTCGGGCTGGACTGTATTCACTACCTTGAGAGAGCGAACGGAGGAGAACTGTTAAGCTACCCCTCACCTTAACAAACACGTTGCAGCCGAGGATGCCTCAGAGTTCCTTAACAAATACGGTTTATTGGAGCAAGCTTGTGCAACGCAAAACACCTAAAGAATGCAAAATAGCCGACAAAGTAGAGAACAACAGAGAGACGTGCCCGGAAAATTGTCCGAAAATCAAATGTCGCATGGTTGTCGTTCCCGACATTGCTCTGCGTTGAAGAATCCACCCTGGCTTGTGGTTTTGACGCCTGAAGAATGCTCCTGCCAGAGCAGGTGCGAACACGCCGGGTCAGGAGAGACTCCCGGTAGCCAGACAACTGCCTGCGCTTGTACGCCTGGCAGATCGTAAACACTTGTGCGTCACGTACCGGAAAGTACAGGCTGGCTGTACAGTAAAGAGCCTACAAAAGGTGCGTTGAACAGCTGCAACATAATTTCTTTGCCCTTCCCCACATCTTGCAACCGCTGAACGCAAAAATTGGGCCACGCTGACAGCCTCTTCTCTTCACAACATACGTGGTGGTTTTAAGAAGGGTGTACCTCGACAACTACTCCACGAAACTTGAGTTTCACATAAAAGACTATTCGCCATTAAATGAGCCATGACGACACCATGCAAGTTTGGTTCATTCGAAAGAGTGCCTCGTTACAGCAACACTGACCCCACATTAATGCAAGCTGCACTCAAATAATCCATATAATTAGAGACAAAGCGAATGACCATGCGACCCACTAGCTCATTTACCTCACTTGAATCTATTACGTATTATGTGCAACAGCGCAATTGACACATTCTTGCAACAGCCAAGGCTGGTTAGGCAGGGATTTTAAACTTGAAGAACGAGGTATGAGGATTAAGGTAATTGCATATGCTTTTTATAGCAGCAAAGAAGCTGGGATACAAATTGAGAGTACCCAAGAAACGCATGAGCATGAAACAAGTCACTGCAGGACTTTGCCAGCTGATACTGTCTAACAAAGCCGTTCGGCATGTTAGGCTTGTCCGACACAACACTGGCCAACTGAAATACTTGGCACGGCAACTTATGGCACCATGTTTGCCGAGTCATAGCTTATGTTTTAGTAGAACTCTGCTGTTAACAGTCGAGGCACGATGCTATTCAAGGCGCTCCGCGACCTCTCCTTTCTTCTTGCTCCTCTAACAATTTTCCAGCGCACTCGCAGTACCCACTTTGGTGCGATGTACTCTGCTGCTACGAGAGTGTATGTCCGTTAGCCACACCTGTTAGCCCTAGCTGAACGACCCAGACATTCTTTCTCTTGCGCCTAACTCCTCTCCACATCGGATTTATCTCGTGTACGAGTACTGATTTCTGCAGTCGTCTTTTCTCGGTACCGATTGATATTTCACTTAGAAACACACAGTTTTGCTCTAAAATTATGAAAAAAAATTCTATCGTCTATGCTCTGTACGATGGGGACGATCAAGCGCAGTGCTGTTGCTGTTCCTCAACGAGACAGTGAAGTTATAGCCGAACTTAGTCATATACACAATACCGCTACCTATAAGGGGTTTATTCCAAAGGCAGCGGACAAAACCGAGAAGCAGACACTCGCTTGTAGGTAAAGAGGAAGACGTTCGCAGGCATGGCTTTACATCTCCGTGCACAAAAATAACACAAAAAGATGACATGCGAATACTATGTCGATTTATAAGAGCGAACCTGTTATGCATATTGTGATTTTTTTCTGCAGTAAAAAATACCAAGAAAATGCCAAGCGCTCGCGTGTGCATGGCTCGCGACGAGCGCCCAGCTTCCCTGGGTTGCGTTTGCAAAGCCAAGCATTCACTCTCAGGAAGGTTGGGCGAGCTTGGCTAAAAAAAACTCCATCGTTTCCCGTAATCGTGTCAACACTTGCTCGGAGAGTGAACGACTCCAGCGTGCTGAGTAATCATGGAAATACTTGCTTAGAACGCGAAAAACACATCATAGCGTACGCCCTTCCCAGGGGATGACCAATGGTTATAACATACAAAGAAATGAAACGAGCTCACATTTACCGCAACAATGATGGCGTGAATGTCGTTGCTGCAGCGAAGAAGAAGCAAATCGGCTGAAATCGTGGACTTAAACAGTTGTAATGGTCGTGAAGGCGGTGTGCAGCTTCGCTACCTTGAAGTGTTACGCGTTAGTGTGAACTTCCTTCATTATTTGTTTCTGCTCAACAGGACTAGGTAACCAACACGTGTCTGCCCCCGATATTAGGTCATCCGTCAGTTCATCGACATTGACCTGCGGCTAGGGCTAGCCCACACCATGATATTTACGGTAATGCAGGACGTCAACTTCTAAGAAATAGCGGCTGATTAATGGGACTCTGTCAGCGCCACCAATGCGAACGCGCGATACTCAACTCGCACTTTGGGATAAAACTGAAGTCGCGTCTCTACTTCGATGAGATGACCCCAGGGGTCACCAGCCTCAAAATCTACGAAGAAATTCATAGTCACCTATGACAACCCTAATCCGCCGTTGCGAAAAGGGTCGTAAATTACGTTAGGAAAAGAGAATACCCCTTACCGGTTCCCGAAAAACCGTGTTCGTGCCTTACACCAGAAGCCGTCTGGTGCCAGGCCACAGTTGAGGCTTTTACCTCAAAGCAGCCTTACATCTGCAGGGAACGTGCCTTGCAAATAAACTTCGATTCGTGTGTCGGCCAGGACATTGGTGTGTCGACGAAATTGTAGTCGTTCCTCCATCTCAAGAGCCTTTGAACTCAATACCCTGAAGAAGGATCATATTTTATTTTTTTGCACTGCTACTACTCTCCTTTTCTTCACTACACCTACTACCTTTTTCCCTCACCTCCTTTCCCCGCAGAGTAGCATGCCGGCGAACTGATGTCGGCAAACCTCTCTGCACTTTCCTCTTTAATAAAGAGTTTCTCTCTCTCCCACATGCTTCCGTGGCTTTACTGCTCTCCATATAAAACACCACATTGAGATTCTATGAATGGGCGAGTGGACAGGTCAGCGCTTGCGAACGATTCTTTCAGGCGTAGCACATTGACAGAACACTGCCTTCCTGTCTCCTTTCGGGAGAAAATACCAATAAAGGCTGTCGAGCCAGCCCGAAAACAACGCTTCCCTGAAACCAAGGCACTTTAGGTGAAAGAGGGGCTCATGTTCTCGGAGCGTGAGAGTGAAATACTGACTCAGTGATAAATTATGAATTATGCATTCGCCTTCGCTCCGTCAAACAAATCAAAATAGTAGCACTGTCTCTTTACGAAACTGAAGGGCATGGCTACTTCAAGCAGAACAATATGTGTTTGAAGTAGCCTCGTAATGAACTTCGTCGCGCCTTGGTGAAGAAGAATACCGCTAAAACTTCAAAACATATAACACATCTTTCTATAACTGAGTTTCAATAGGAACACAACTACAAATATTTGTTTGTGGTGCCTAGCAGAGAACAAGTGAAACGAAATTTAAGCACCTCTTCTGAGTTGCGAGCGGGAAAGGAACGGTGTCTATTTCAGCGCCACTGATTGGTAGTTGACTGTTTTCTGCACGGGAGAGGTTTTCGTGTTATCTGATCGATTGGTTGCGTGTTTCTTTCTGAAGGTTGTACGTGAACATGTTGGCTGTATACTGTGATTACTTATACGGCGTTGCTTGGAATAGAACCTAATGTATTTCGAAGCAGTGGGATGGTAAATTCCCCTGCCTATCTCTTCCATCGCTTTGCTGCGTTCTGACGAAAGTTTACGTTATCTACGGTATGCATAGCTGGACGGCACTATTTTCCTACTGCCGATGTTACAGCTGCTGATGGTATTGATGTTTTAAACTGTATATCTGGAAGGTTCACACTGCAGTGCAGAGCAAACTGCGGTGCTGGAGGATGTCGCACATGAGAATTTGAAGAATGCTTTATGCAATGCGGTGCGGCCATTGCGTAAGCGTAGGTGCTGAGTACGATTGTGTGCTCCGTTTCTCGGAAGATGACCATGAGCCAGTCAGTATTGAATTCAATGCCATTAAACCATTACAATACGCAAAACAGTTAGTTTTCTATATCAGTCAGCACAGGTGGGTATGTACTATGATTTATCTTAAGCCTGAATTCGCGGCTACCTTCCCATCGGGCCTAACCACTCGCCAGCGGAGTCGAATTATGGGCTGCGTGTGCGGGCTTTCGGTGATGTTAAACTCGAAGGCTGCAAAGCATTACTCGGGTCCACTTTTATTCAGCTTTGGCCAATGAGCCAACGCAGCGTGATTAATTCGTACTGGACATCTTCCGGATTGAAATAACGGCTTCTTTTTCAACACAAATATTTTACCTTTAGTCTTATTGCATGGTCGGTCATTTAAGGAGTTGTTTCGCTACTATGCACTCAAACTTCTGGAGGATTTTGTTTGGCAGAAAGTCGTTAAAATGTGGCAACTCCAGAAATGGAATGCTTGCACAGCGTTAAAGAATTTTGCTCCCGGAATGTACAGGTTAAATTGCGAGACATTAGGCGGGTTACCCCAAGATAACGGTTTTCTAGGATAGAGACAGTCCAGGTTTATCACAGGAGCGAAGCTGCTACTGCGTGTGTGGAATCCTCGACCAATAGTTATTCCTCATTAGCCACGCCTCGCTTACATATTCCTTTTACGAGCGAGGAAAAACGTATGTTTGCGTGTACTATCTCCGCTTGAAGATATGGATTCTACCACTCTATCAGCAATGAAACAAAGTAGAGTCGCCTGTGACTGTTAGGGCCAGATGCCACCCAATATTCAGAATCTGAATGCATAGTAAATACATGCCACCGGCTTTCATAACAATGCCCGTGCATAGCTTGTTAGGCAAACATTTGGCATAAATGCGACATAGAATAGCACAAAAAACGTGAGGAAACGTTGAAATACCTTCTAATGATTTTATCACGTACTCATTGGCCGCAACCTAGTATTTATAGCGCGAAGTAATTAGAACAGAACACAAAGAGCTTACCAATCGAGCACCAAATCAACTACAATATCTAGATGTTTTATACTGCGGCGTTACAACTTCCCGAAGGCATTACTACCATTCTAGGAGGACGAAAGCGTGACATCGCCAGCAGATGGACTCCAATCGCAAAGAGAAGAGCACGCAAAGACGGCTAAACACGCGAGATTTGCTCTTTTTTAAACGCCACATGGTGTGGTCCGTGTAGCTTATACCTCCAACAACAAACGCTTGATATGGGGAGTTGTAACGAGATGCTTGATAGCAACTATGGAGCAGGAAATTGCGGACGATAGAGGAAGCCGTAAAGGATACAGGGTTTATATTCCAACAAGTGTTTATATAAAATTTGCGATACTTACAAAACGTAAACTAAAGGTTATGTGGCGTCGCTTTACGTAGAATAATAAAAAGGCTTTTAAGTGCGAATGCACTTCTTAAGCGACCCTGAACCTGCGTCCACCGGCGATGTCCGCGCACGTGGAGATGGGCGCGCGCAGCCTGGCCGCTGACATGGCACATACCCACGTGGGGGATTGGCCAGGAATCTCCTCGTCTTCCTTGGCAACGGGGGGAGATGGGCGCGCGCTGCCTGGCCGCTGACATGGCACATACCCACGTGGGGGATTGGCAAAGAATCGGGCGTGAGAAGGGCTAATGCACCTGCTTAAAGGAGTACTGACACGAACTTTCAAAGCTGAGATCCGCACTAGCAATCAAGTACAACGACAACACAAATAGGTGTCTGTGAATAAATGCATCTTTCTTTCTTTGTAGTTGTGTGTGTGTGTGTGTGATCTCTCTTTCGCGAACATTACCGAACCGCGCAAATTCAACTCGTGCATTCGCACTTTCACATTCTTCCCCTCGGGGAAATGCGGGGAATTTTTTTCCTTTTCCGAAGCTGCTACTGATGGAAAGTAAATTTTACGTACAGTTACGTCACATGGTTTTAAAGGTATTGCATATCAGCGGCCGCATTTTAATACACGCTGGTTTTAGGTTCCGGACAGTTTTGGTGTACGGGTTCCTTTTGTCCGTCTAGTTTTTTTTCGCCGTAGTTACCATGGCGTGTTTTTCGGTGGTATTACAATGCCAAATTTTAGGCTTTTGTGTCCTAACGTTGTCAAACGGTGCCTTAACCTCATGTACACTCTTTCAGGTTAATTGGGACGTTGTTAGACCTATTGGTAAGCCTAATTTCGAATGTAGGCCTAACAGCATACCAACTCAGGTTGCTTGGACAGGGTCGATAAAATGATCGACTCCTTCGTCTAAGGACGACGATCGTTGAACACGGCGCTGTCTAGTGAGGTATTTGTTGGTTGTTGCCCGGATTTGTAGTTTAACTGGCAGACGCTTTTGACTTTTACTCGATGAGCTTTGACTCCGACTCGCACGCAGTTCAACTTATCATCAGAGCGGCTTTGACTTTGACACTACGCCATTAGATTCCTCACAAAGAAAGCTTCGCGTTTAATCATTGTCATCGTAAAACGTAAAGTTCTATAATTTTCTGTTTAATTTTGCACATCCGTGCACCCCTCTCCAAATCCAAACTGCTTAGACAGTGTAGTGATGGCGTTAATGGATAGATGTCCGCTTCATAACCCCAGGGAGTCCAATTCCCAGCAGAGAATCGTACCTTTATTTTGCTTCACTTACAGTCATCATCATTCTGAGAGAAGGTTGGCCCTCCTGCAGCGTATTTTCGACGCGACCTACGCCACCATAGAGACATGAAAGGCTTCGCTTTCATACTACCGCAAACAAGGCTGCGTAACTCGCCGTAGGTGTCCATTTAAATTTTGCAGTCGTAATCAAACTTGGTCGTTTTAGAGGCGGCCAGCCGCTGCGGACATCTTACACGCTAGGACTTCCCTACATCTGGAATTCTTGATACAGAAAATTCCATTCGGCATTCAAATTGTTGTTGCTAGACGTGCATTAACACCCTATTTTTCTGTCGACATTTGTAAAATGCAAGTGTGCTGCCTTTTTGTTTTTTGTTTCTACCCGCGGTACCTCAATGACGTTAGTTTCAAAGGGTTGTGGGTCGCGCAGCGGCTGTCATGCTAAAAACCTTTTCAGGGTTCATCATAAAATGCGAATAGCAAGTGCGCAAATCGGATCTGATCAAATATTTTTAAACGAAAATTTCTGTTTATCAGGACAACATTGAAAGCCATATTTACTAATAACAGCGCTAGATGCCACTACCGCCAAGCAATGTTTCTCTTTTTTGTGATAATATAGGTTCCAGCCTTTACAGAAACTTAGTTTATGGGATGGTTTTTGGGATGGGAGCCTGCCAGCTTTACCGTTTTTTTTGTTATCGTTCCTACGTGTTTTGTACTTTTGTGACTGCGACTTTTTTTTACTTCAACTCGATGAGGTGCATTAAATTTCAAAAGGTTGAAATTTTCTTTCTGTGCCGGCGAAGAAAAAACGTCTACCTTTACCCATACGTCAGTATAAACGTCAACCTTCAAGTTGACGAATCCTTCATGCCTATATGAAAAAAGAACTTTCGACATGTTTACTTGGCCACTGCCTAATATACAAGACATAAAAGGAGCGGAACAAACTGGCGGCTCCAAACTACGACCGTCTCTTCAAGCTGTACGTATGCTTCATACTTCACTCTTACTTATTTGGCGATTTTAGGAATATTGCGTTTAAAAATTTAGCGTAGTGCCGTAAATAAATAGAAGCACTGCAGGGTTAATTCATTGAAGTTTATGTTGAAATGTAATCAGACTGTCTTTTGTAGCCGTATAATCCAATTATCCTTTTTTCATTTTCATCGGTCGTCGATACCTAACCGAATCATACCCATTCACGTACATTCTTTTGTGGCTTATTTAAGTGTTCAGGTATTTTTGTTAGGGCGTATGCTTAACAATACTGAATTATTGGGACCTCTTTTGAGAGTTGATCATCTAGCTAAATTGTCTTGGAATTTTGAAGGTCCAGTTGTTTCTTGCGGTACAACTGATATTTGTATGGCCGAAGACACTGTTGTAGAGTGTACACATGTAATCTACCTAATCTTTAACGGAATGTTTGTTTTTACGGTCGTTTTAATGTCGTTTGGTTTTTACTAGCTGCTAACAAGAAAACATTACTGTAACGACAAGTAACAATAAATAAACAGGAATGCTTTGATCCGGGTTCTTGCTGTAGCTCACATAGCATCTTATGGCTCTGTATTTGTTGAGTGAAATTTTGTTTATTTAATATGAAGTATATTACGGACAAAGCTTTCGCAATAGTGATAACAATATAACCTGTAGCAAGTTGTAAAGGACACAACAGAAATTCTGTTTCGGAACCGTAAGATGAGAAATTAACATGACTACAAAAGAAGTAGGGAAGTTTTTGTATCATGTTTGCAGTAATTATCGCCGACCGTTCAGAGAGGTGACCGAATACCACTCGCTTTGCTGGTGTTCTTTTTTATACACCCCCTGAACCAGCTAGGATACTGCAACTCCGCTTGATGTGAATACAAATCTGGTCTCCTGCAGAAGGGTGCCGGGTGCCTGTCCCGCTACAATTTTGACCCATGTGACATGTGTGATAAAAATGGCGCAGGCACCATGTGTTACATGTGTTACCATGTGTTACATCCTTCACATTAAGATTCAACATCGCCATTGCGCGGCGTTGTTGCCGATTATTGACCTGCTAAACACCCTTTCTGCTGACATCCCAACCTGTCCATTTCTGCTATACGTGATGGCTTTTTGCATCATCAGAACCTCCATTCTGAAGTGCCACGGATTCTCCCACTTGTTCTTAAACATAACATATACGTTCGGTTGTGCATGGGCATCTTGATAACGTGCCTACTGTAGGGCATCATGGATTCTCTCGTACTACTAACCGTCTGCGCCGTAACCGGCCCCGGTCGCGCGCTGCCGGGTGCGCTGTGTGGCAGGGCCTCTTCGTTTCGCCGCTACATCGCAACAGGCCACAAGCCTCAGCGCCATGAGATTGCGACCAAACATTCAGCGAGTGAGTTCCAGCTACTTAATACTGCCGTAGATACTCTTCCTGGTGCCTTCGACCGACTTGTTCTTTTTTCCTAGCGGATCTGGAGAAATAAGAGAATTGCTGTCGCAACAAATTATACCACGCACTATGAAACGGCACTCGCAGTTTCTACCAGCTTCGCATTCGGGACATTGTGGGGTGCCTATACAGATAGTCAGTTAAGAAGGCACCACTTCATGCCCAAAGTCACTGGAGGCATTATTAGATCTTTTCCACCAAGCACAAACAATCGGCAACATACAATCTGCAATAAAAGTACTTACCAAAAGACTGGACTGCACCCTGGCCCACTTGCTGTGGTGTTACATTGATAGCGATCAACGGGACTGATATTCCGTGCAGCCACATGTGAGTTTTGCTATAATTCCTCTCGTCACAAAACGGGGTGATATTGTTTCTTTTACCTTAACCACGGCCACGAGCCCACCCACCAAACGAAGAAATTTTACTTACTGGTTCAGGCATAGAAGAGGTTGGGGAACAGTGCCGACGACTGCGGATCGAGGCTGAAAATGGGACAAATAAAGCGTGACATTTACCAGAAACAGCCGATGGGACAGTCAGCTGTGTTATCGTTAATAACGTGGTGCATAATGAAGGAAAGTGAGAAGAGAGCGGTGGGTTTTCTCATGAATTTAGAGAGATTTGCGTTCGTACAGCTTCACTTGCACGTGCAATAAGTTGGCTCTGATATTTCTTGCAGTGCATTGTAAACGTCGCGCAAGTTTACTTGCAGTGTTCAAAGCGTGCTGCAGGGTCCCTTTAACTCCTAAACGTAGATTTTATGCCAGTTTTATTAAAGACGATAGTCTTTATTGGGCTACTTAAACCAAGAAATTTTGGTCTGTTTGTATATCTGTTTGTCTCCCTTTCTGTCTGTGTATGACTCGATTCAGCCACAAGGCCAAAGCGAAGGAGAATATGTGAAATAGTCTTATGTACTGACAGCCAAATGTAAACGTCTAAGTGCGGTTAATATGTTCATACTTGTCAACATTGTTGAACAACAACAAGATATTATGCGAATATAAGAAAGAACAATTATACACAAGGAATATTCACAGTGCTCTTTTATCAAAAAATCGTAGATACGTGATTTTCGCTGAACGATATACTACGTCCACTGTAGAAAAAAACTCCTTGGTGTCGCCAGTTCTCGCCCGCACCAGTATAGCTTCTGGTGGCATTTTGAAAAACGAAGCGCCAACAGTTACGAAAGGATCCACTAGATAGGTTCCATGTTCCTCTTAGAACGCACGTGGACTAGGGCAGTGCGGTTCTATAAACGTTGAAGTGGGCGCCTCGATTCATGCGCGACTCCGCCATACTGCAGCGCTGGCATCGAGAAACCCGGTCTGTAGCAGTGTAACGCGGACAATTTAAATAGACCTGAGGAAACCTTTAGAGCGTTTACCTTGGGAGGACTGCGACGAAGAGAAACAACACGACAGGTGAGCGTGACAGCAAAGGGAGGCATTTACGTGGCAAATGTCGGCAAAGACTATCGTTTTTTCTCCACAATTGCGAACGAAAGGAGCAGATACGAGGCCAATTTTGTTATTTCAGTACCGATCACACCATAACAGGCGAAAAATTGTTCTACAAGATTGAATTTGCACATAAAAAAACGTCCCCGGATTGCTCGGAAAAGAGGCAAATAGAATTTTCCAACTGCCGTAATGCTAACTTCTCGTGCTGTTGCAGGTATCTGATGATTCCTTTCAAGAAAGTCGTATTTGCTGGCATTTTGGCTACCCTCAGTGAGTATAAAATTGTTTGGAATTCATTAGAGTGGATATTTATTCTCATGGTTCTATACGTACCGGTCTAAAGAGTAGCGTTTAGAATGAACATCTTACGCTATGTATGGATTAAAAATAACACAGTCGAAATGCTGTCTCGTTGCCAAAACAAACCAAGGAAAGTCAGCTGTTAAACAGGCCCCAACGAAAAGATAATATGTTGTTTGTGTAATAATCAGCAGCTTTATTTCTGAGGGAACCGGAGAAAACATGAACCGTTGTTCATCTCTAACAAATAATGGCAGGATAATGTGCGAGTTTCGTTATCAACATACACCAGGGTGACTCCGTTGCACGTCCGTTGTCGTGGCAAGTTATATATTTAGCGTTAGGGGTACAGTAGCCCACAACTTTCGAACGGTCGCTTCCTTTCGTATTTCGAGTTTTATCATAGTCCGCATAACATCGCAAGAACACATAAATGCATTCCCCAATAAGCCTGCTCTTAAAGGAGCCATGAAGAGAAAATGCAAGTTAGTTTTATTCGAAAGATTTCGTGTTTTATAGTGCCCCCAGCGCTTGTCCGGATACAAACGGTGCTTTATGCACTGAGAAATTAAACAATTTAGGTTAAAATTTTGATTTTCCCGCTCAATCGTGCGTTTTCGTGGTCCCAAGTGACATCACAGGAACCGACCGCTCTGCAGCCTAGAGTACCTTCATTCACGCATCCTCCGTACAGGGCAGAGACACGTATACGCTGGCGCCGCCATTTTCGGTTGCTCGCTCGCCGCCGAAGCAAGTCATTGTGTCAAAACCGCGCTAAAATTATCGCCTCAACGCGGTTTACTGAAGAAGTTTGAATCATATTGTCTGTTTCGCGTTGCTAGGTCTCGTGGGAAACGAAAAGAATAACGCGTTGAGCCCGTTGGCCCAATTGCGGCGGCACGGGACCGTTCAAAGGTTGTCTCCACCCTGTACAGCAGTGTTGGTTTGTTCCTGCGTTTCTTTACGTTCCGTAACCTAGATGGCGCCACCATACCGTGGCAAGCGTTTGGTTTGTTTTTGCCCGGATTTAAACCTGGCTTGTTTTTGTTCTGGGTGAAAATATTCGTTCCCTGAAACAGTGCTCGCTCGACAAATGGGGTCACGTAAGACACCGTTGCTTGCGTCAATCGGCCAGTGTCGTCTGAGACAACCCCAAGCCCCGTAGTGCTGTACAGCTGAACCAAGCTTGCTGTGCGCAGTACGAACAGCAGAACGCATCAGTACTTCTATGTTTACATGTGCTTTCGTAACTTCCACTGTTTGTCCCATCATTCTTATTGCTTTTTAAAGAATGTGCCCTAAATTTAAGCGCAAATCCCTCGTTCGTCTAGTTTCTAAGCTCTACCTAATTTGCGTCTGCTTCTGCCAGCCTCCGCCAATCGCAGAGCTTAGCTCATGTGACATCATAGGTTCTGTTGCGGGAAATGAGCTGGTGGGTGGCATGACCATTCACGTTTTTCCTAATTATGTAGCTTGTTTGAGCGAAGTTTACGTTAAAAGTGGTGTCAGTATGATTCTAACGAGACAATCTTTTGACTGAACTAAACTTGTGCTTTCTCTTCATGGCCCCTTTAAGCGCTAGACACATGTACGATAGGTGCACGCGAATTGCACGCGACTGATCGTTACGACTGTCACCACGACTAGTCGTACGCGTGAATTTGAGACACATGGCCCGATGCGCGCGTGCGATGCGTCGTCGGCGTCGCTGCGCCTACTGTTTGTGCTCTATAGTCAACTACGACGATCGCCGAGCTGAATTTGTAGATTCTGCGTGTCGTTCGCAAGAAATGGATGAAGCAGGCAATGGTTAAGCGTTTTCTGCCTCCGGAAACGGTCTGCGCACACGCCGGCCGTGCCTGCCAGCTCGGCACAATCAGCGGCTAGAACCGGTGCAGACCACTGGAGCAACCGCTTGTCGCTGCTCTTCCGAATCAATTTTATCGCAAAAAAAATCCAAATGCGAGAAATAAGGTGTTATTGTGGAGAAACCTTGTGCAAGGGATGGCTGTCAGGGCCTATTTTAAAAGCGGCGATCAGATATCTGCCGCGATGCCAGCCTACGCGTACCGCCCGTGGATGCCGCGGCGCGCAGTGCGCCGAGCGGCCAGGAGATGGCGATACCTGCGCGGAAGCATCGAAACAAGCTACGCAGACGTCTTGGTCACGGATCACTCAAACCGCAGTTATAGCTGAAATAATGTTCCACATTCGAGAAAGGGGATGATAATTTGGTGAAAAGCTGTGTTACAGATTGTCATTCGGGGTTGCACAGATAGCGGCGATCAAATATCCGCAAGGATGCTAAGCCTAAAGTTCCCATCACCCGAGCCGACCCGAGTGACGCAAGCCGGTAACGGGCTCAGCGGGCTCTCACTGGCTGTGCCCTCACGACGATCGCAACGATGGCACGACTGCATCTGGCTAGCCAGTCGCACGTCGATCGTGAGCCTCCTCCGGCCAGCGAACGACGCCGAAACAGGTCCTAACGATTAATCGTAACGATCGGTCGCATGCGAATAATGTGTAGCAATTGTACACGTGTCCAGAGCTTTAGGCTCGTGACAGCTGGAATGACACACACACACACACAAGTATATGTGCATATATATATAATACAAGTAAAGAGTCGGATACACAGCAAGAACAATAACAAAAAGGGTTACTTACGTAGCGGCAACGGGACTTGCCTTCATCAGAGTACAGTTACATGATTTTGCTGTGACAAACACTCGGAACACATTTCTTACATACACTTGCAGAAAACTGTGAGGAGGATCGGAAGCTGTTTCAAAAACGGAGTGTCCACGCAGTCTTAATAAGCCTATGTTACAACAACAACAACCACAACAAAAAGAGAGAAACGAGCAAGGGAGAGAGAGAGAAAGGGGTCCTATTAACAAGGCAGCTGTCAAGGTTGCTCCACTACGTGGCAAAATACCTGGCATCGGCTGCAAGTACAGACAGCGCGGAAGCCTAGACAATCGCGGTTTCAAAAAGAAGGGAAAAGAATACAAAAAGGTATTCAGTCGGTGGGGAGACTGGCTCGGACGTATCCACACAGGCATGAACGAAGATTGTATTTTGGGTGTGCCCCCCGCTGATGGGCAGAATAGATACAGTACTCAAAAGAGCATTGCACAAGAGCTAGCAATTGAACAGGAAATAGGTAGGGTCCATAAACCACAGAGGGTTAAACATTTCTAAGTGGGGGGGGGGGACGTGGCCTCCTTCCCAAGGAGAAATTGCATTGTTGAGTCGGATTAGGGTAATAAAGCTGCTGTATTTGGGGAGTTTCTGCAAATTCTGATGGGAAACTCAAGGGTAGGATTAATGGAGAATATGAAACAAATTATGGTCACCAATTTTAATCGAGCGATAAGCATGTTAGTTTTCCGTAACTTTCATTATTACCAAACGTGGCTGAGCCAAACTTGTAGATGAGATAAGACTCCTGAACCTCGCGGTCGTGGTGGGTTTTGAAAGCCGATTCTAAAATTGTTGCTATAAGATGTTCAAATGCCTGACCGGGACCGTTCACTTGTCTTGACAGCGGGAAATAAGGGCAACTTTTTGCATTGCAGTGGTGATTATTTTCGGAAGGGCGTTTCAGTTTGGCCGGTATATTTCGGCATAGAAACAGTGTACTGTAGTAGGTATACGACATTAGCGGCGTCACAGTTAAAGTTACTCTTTACATTTACGTTGTAGTCTGAAGCCGTGCTGGTGACACGCTGTGTAGTGGTCATATATTGGCATACTTTACATCGAGGTTTATTACAGGGCATGCAACCAGTAGTTTCCGGTCAGCTGTTACGAGAGTTAGTAGGAAAATCACCTAACTTCTTATTATGCCGGTAGACAACGCGTGGTGGTTCGGGGAATATAGTTTTTAAGCGTTCACTTTGAATTAAGATATTGTGATATTTTCTTTGTATGGTTGACACTCTTGGAGCGGAAGCTCAGTGGGTTAGAACAAAACTTGTTTGCGGGTTAACGTTCCGGGCTTTTTTCTTACAGATTTTATTAAGGTTAAATCGGTTGGCTCGCCCAATAGCTTCCTCGATGACGTGTTTCGTGTATTTCTCATTCAGGAGGTCGGTCTAGAGTTCTGTGCAGTTTCAGTCAAATTCGGCTTGGTTCATGCAAATTCTCCTAAAACGGTGGGCTTGGCGGTACGGTATTGCTATCAATACAGGGTCTGACATGGCTACTTTGCAATTGCAAATACTGCCGCGCATCGGTCGGTTATCTATACAGCTTAGTATGAAGCCGAACTTGGGAAGTATTAACGGTGACGTCCAGAAATTTTACACTGTGTTCCGACTAGCAATGAGCAAGGGTAATAGCAGGATGGGCTAGCTTAAATGCGTCAATGAAGATGAGGAGCTCCGCGTCACCGTGCTGCCAGATCATGAATAATTCGTCAATATGCCCTTTACAGTACAGTGGCTTTAAATTTTTAGTGTCAAGAAAGTTTGATTTGAGGTTAGCAAGAAAGATATTCGCGTAGTTGGGTACGATTTGAGTTCCCATTGACGTTTCCGTGACTTGCACGTAATGAACTCCGTCAAAATCGCAATTGTTCAGTTCAAGAATGAGCCTAGGGAAAGTTTAGAGAGTAGAAGAATTGATAGGTTTGTCACACTGTGACTGCTCAAACGCGAGCGATGCAGCGGTGATGCAATCTTCATGGGGGATGTTGGTATACAGTGACGCATCGTCGAGGGTGACTAAGAGGCAGTTATAAGGAATTTAAATTTTTGAGATATCTGAGAAAAAATCATTGGTATTCCTAATGAATGCTGTAAAGCATAGAAAGAACTGACTACAACACAAAAAAACAGGTAAGGTGGCCTCCTTCCCCGTTTCAAGACAGTTTATAAACTTAAGAAAACACTGAATAGCGCATACGTTCCGAATTGCACGTTTCCGCTCTTGCAGAGTATTTCACTGCCGCAGTGGCTCCCAGAGGTCTCAGGATCAGAATAAAACCTACTACTACCGAACTTTTCCCGTCAAACATAAAAAAGTGGAAACAGGTAATCAATAAGGCCTATTTACAATTAACTGAAATAATCTCCAATCACTACGAAACTACGGCCTATTCTCTCCGAAACGAAGTGGAACTACTCAGTCAGGAACTAAGCAAAAAAAGTTGAACCTTTTAAGCAACTACGAATTCCAGAAGGCATCCGCCATATGCCGAACAAAAGCCCGCATATTTTACCGAGATAAAATTTCTAGCACTGGCTACACACGTAAGAATCTAACAAGCTCTACCACTAGTACCTTCCCCCACTCTGGTATTACCACCGATAATGTCCCTAGGACTGTAAATATTGTTTCGACTATTGCACCCCAACCAGTTCAGTTAAACACCAGTACTTATAATTCTACCTCGTGTGCTGTCACAAAAGATAATATTACCGGGAATGTAATGAACGTTTCAAGTAAAACCCTCTCCACAGTTCAGATGAACGTCTTTTCAAAGGGCCTAATCTTAATCTTGGCTACTGGTGGATTTGATGAATTTCAACTTTTTAAGGACTTCGAAAATTGCACGAGGAACATAAGGCTACGAGAATACTTATACGATCACCCTGCGACCGAAGAAGCCCACAGCACCCTACCTAGCTATAAGCGCTGGACCCCTCCCACACAGCGTGATATTTGCACGACATGTACACCATAGCTGTAAAACGCGATGAGCGAAAATCATACCAAACACAATTTTTTTTCCACCATAACATGACTACCAACTTAAAGAAAGCCCTAGAGGAACTCGCAAGTTGCCCCGACATAATTATTAAACCTCCCAATCAGGGAGTCGCCGCCAGAATCCTTGACAAAACCGACTATGTTAACGAAGCCAATTAGAAATTGTCGGTATCGACGTTATACAAAGCACTACCCAGTGATCCGACTCAAGACGATAATCAAATGATCAAAGATAAACTTGCTGAGATTGTTAAAAATACAACAATAAACGAAACCATGGCTCGTTCCCTAATCCCTTGAAGCCCAGCAGCCGGTAAATTCTACCTTCTCTCTTAGATTCACAAGGTGAACAACCCAGGCCGGCCCATTGTTTCTGACATTGGCACTATTACCGAAAACCTCGCGCTATGTGGATAATCTCATTCGCGACATTCCGCCCAGCTTTCCCTCCTTTAATAAGGATACCAATGATTTCCTCTCAGACATCTCAAAAATTGAAATTCCTGATAACTGCCTCCTAGTCACCCTCGATGCTGCGTCCCTGTATACTAACACCGTACATAAAGATGGCATCACCGCTGTACCGTTTGCGTATGAGCAGTCACACTGCGACAAACCTATCGATTCTTCTACTCTCCAAACTTTCCCTAGTCTTATTCTTGAACTTAACAATTTTGAATTTGACGGAGTTCATTACGTGCAAGTCAGGAGAACGTCCATGGGAACTCGAATCGTACCCCACTACGCCAATATCTTTCTTGCTAACCTCGAATCAAACTTTCTTGACACTAAAAATTTAAAGCCACTGTACTGTAAAAGGCATATTGACGAATTATTCATAATCTGGCAGCACGCTAACGCGGAGCTCATCACCTTCATTGAGGCATTTAACCTAGCCCATCCTACTCTTTCCCTTGCTCATTCCTATTCGGAACACAGTGTAAACTTTCTGGACGTCACCGTTAATACTTCCCAAGGTCGGCTTGAAACTATGCTGTATGGAAA
>NW_027526335.1:158604481-158646984 GCF_048455015.1 Haemaphysalis longicornis
CGAAAATATACTGCCATGGTTTGATAGCCGCCGCCTTAGAGGGCTACTGTAGATGCGAGGGAGTAAAAAATCAGATGTGCTAGGCGTTGAGAATGTAACCAGTCTGCGGGTGCCAATAGTGATAACGGCGGCAAAGATATGTACGCTCGGGTAATAACGTAGACCCAACAATTGTATTGCTTATTTTACGGGTTATGTGGAATATCCAAATGTTCAAATATCCCAACCAATTTGTAGCAAATGTTTTGGGGATAAGGTAAAAAGGAGTTATTGCTGATACAGCACCAGTACTTAACTACAGTACCTAAATTCTAAGATTGTGACGGAGTACAAGAAAAGGATTCCAAAGTTATGACACAATTTTATAAAAGAGGAAGTAAAAATGTAAAAACGAGAAAATGGATCGGAGTGAACATGCAGGAGGAAAAGGGGAGAAGGAAAAAAAACTAAAAAAATGGAAACACATGAGCCAAGTACAAAGGAAGAAAAAACGGCTTGAAATAGAGGGAAAAAATCCACGCTACAAAGGCTTGTTGCATGTTGTTGTACATGTGATTTCGAGAGTCCGGTTCCGGCGTCATACACAGTGCCACGGATACGGTTAGGTAGATGGCAATGTTTTAATTGCTGCAAGTGTGCCTGGGTCCTAATTTATACCTTTTTTAGGTGTGTTGAATCGGTATATGAGGCATGATTCACGTTGTTCTCGCGCCCGGTTTGGCTTGAACCCCATTTCTGAGAGCGTGATGCTTAGTTTAGTGAAAGAATGATCTGGGAGGCTCAGGTGTTTGGAGAGGGGCAGGGTCGGGCGCGATTTTGCGTGTGCTTTCTGAGTATTGAACCGGAGCCTGAAGGAGGTCCCTGTTTGTCCTCTATATTTCATTTCACGCACATCGCACTCAAGCAAATAAATCGCACTGGAAGTGTCACACGTCATGTTCCCGCGAAGTTTTGAAGTGTACTCTGAGTTGGAGCTTCGAGCAGTGCTTGTCTACCTAATTGTCTTGCAGACAAGGCACCGCGGTCTCAGGCATGGCCGGCATTCATAATGCGGGGGCAATGAATCGGTTCTTGCGTTCACGAGTGTGTCTTTGAGGTTCCGGGATCGTCGGTAGACGACACCTGGAGTGGACGGAAACGCCCGTTTGAGGCGTTCACTTTGTTTCAGAATGTTTTAGTGGCATTTCAAGATGTTCTTTACGTTAGGAAAATTGGCGCTATACGTTAAGCATAGGTGGGTACATTGGAGGTGACGGTGTGGGGGACGGTTCGCAATTAGGTTCACGCGGTTGAGTGCTTCGGCTTTTTTATGGCATCATCAGTTACTCGTGCTGGGTACCCTTGCTCCTCCAACATGGTTTTTAAATTTTCGGCATTGGTAGTGAAATGTTCCGCTTTCGAGCATATTCGATTGAAACGGTAGGCCTGGCTATAAGGAATGCTATTCTTACAATGACGTGGGTGGTCCCTTTGGTAATGCAGATATTGCTGGCGATCCGTAGGCTCCGATACAGCTTTGTCGAGAGTTCCCCGTTTTCGATTTTCACTGTCCCATCCCGAAAATTTATGCTCTCTTGAGAGTAGCTGTAGGTAAAATTATTGTTCGGGTATGCCGAATTGTAAGAATCGATGAAGTGAAGGAGATCATTCTCGGTGTAGGTCCGAATGAAAAAATATCATGAATGTACCTCTTGTACAGGACGGGTTTTAAGAGGGATTCAGACAGGAATATGGCTTCCAGTTATCGATGTATCGTAAAGTTAGGACCTAAAATGATGGTAAAGAGTTGATGAGATTTTAAAAGCACAAACCACAACTATGTATGCTCTCTCAAGTTGTAGGTTTCATTTATTACATACCATATAGATGCTTTCGCTAGATAAGGTTCTCGCGTTAGCGAGGTTAGGAGGGCAGGCGAAGCCTTTACGGTGCTGAAAAATGAACACGTCCTATGTTACCATGGTCTAGAGGACAGAAGAGAACTGGGAGTGGGATTTCTAGTCAATAAAAGCATAGCTGGCAACATAGACGAATACTATACCAATAACGAAAGGGCAGCAGGTCTTGTAATTAGGCTCAATAAGAGGTACAAGTTCAAGGTGGTGCAGGGCTACGCGCCCACATCCAGCCACGACGACCAAGCAGTGGAACGCTTCTAAGAAGATGTGGAATCGGCAAAGGCTAAAGTAAAAACACAGTATACCGTAGTTATGGGGGACTTCAATGCTAAAGTAGGCAAGAATCAGGCTGGAGAGAAGGCAGTAGGAACTATGGTCTGGGCTGTAGAAATAGCAGGGGGGACCTACTAGTTGAGTTTGCAGAACGGAATAACGTACGCATAATGAATACCTTCTTCTGTAAACGGGAGAGTCGGAAGTGGACCTGGAGGAGCCCGAATGGGGAGCACAAAAATGAAAAGACTTCATATTATGCGATAACCCTGGCGTCGTGCAAGATGTGGAAGTGCTCGGAAGGGTAAGGTGTAGCGACCACCGTATGGTAAGATCTCCAATAAGGCTAGATTTGAGGAGAGACCGCAACAAGCTAGTACAAAAGAAGCCGATAAATGAGCTAACAGTAAGACGCAAAGTAGAAGAATTCAGGATCGCGCTGCAGAACCGATATTCCGCCCTTAACGAGGAAGCTGAGCCTACGACACAGGAAGCCAGCGACAACCTTACACGCATTATCACGGAGTGTGCAGTAGAAGTCGGGGGCACTATGGCTAGACAGGATACTGGTAAACTTTCACAGGAGACGAAAGATCTAATCAGGAAACGGCAACCCATGAAAATCTCTACCGCAGCTGACAGAATAAAACTAGCCGAGCTCTCGAAGTTAATAAATAAGCGCAAGACATCTGACATACGGAAGTATAATATGGAGGGGATCGAATACGCTGTAAAGAACGGAGGTAGCCTGAAAGCAGTGAAGAGACGTCTTGGCGTGGGAAAAAATCAGATGTATGGACTTAAGGATAAGCAAGGTAATGTCATCACAAATAGGGATAAAATCGTCACAGTGGCCGAGGAGTTCTATAGGGATCTGTACAGTAGTCGGGACATACAGGATAATGCCGAACGAGACAGTAGTTCAGAGGAGATAGACATCCCACCAGTAACGACCGAAGATGTAAGGAAGGCTTTGAAAGAAATGAAAGGGGGCAAAGCACCTGGTGAGGATCAGATAATAGCAGACCTCTTGAAGTATGGCGGAGAAATTGTACTTGAAAAACTGGCAAACCTGTATTCGCAATGACTAATGACCGCAATAGTACCGGAATCTTGGAAGAACGCTAACATCATCCTAATCCATAAGAAAGGTGACATGAAGGACTTCAAAAATTACAGGCCGATCAGCTTACTGTCAGTCGTCTACAAGGTATTTACCAAGGTAATCGCTAACCGAATCTCTGCAACCTTAGATTTCAGTCAACCTAAAGAACAAGCAGGGTTCCGTAAAGGTTAATAAACAATGGACCATATTCACACGATCAATCAGGGGATGGAGAAGTGCGCTGAGTATACTGAACCCTATATAGAGCCTTCATAGAATATGAGAAAGCATTTGACTCGGTCAAAACCCTAGCAGTCATTCAGGCATTACGGAACCAGGGGGTAGATGAGCATTATGTAAGAATACTGGGGGATATCTACAATAGGTCTACAGCTACCATCATCCTCCATAGGGAGAGCAGTAAAATACCTATAAGGAAGGGTGTCAGACAAGGAGACACAATCTCTCCAATGTTATTCACAGCATGCTTACAAGAAGTATTCAGAACGTTGGATTGGGAACACGTGGGAGTTAGGGTTAATGGAGAATAGCTCAGTAACCTGAGATTTGCTGATGACGTTGCCTTGCTAAGTCACTCGGGGGACGAATTGCAAAGTATGCTTTCCACACTTGGCGAACAGAGTAGAACCGTGGTCCTGAAAATTAATATGCAGAAAACTAAAGTAATGATAAATAACCTCGGGACAGCACAGCAGTTTGAGATAGGTGACGAGGCAGTGGAAGTGGTAAGCGAATATATCTACTTAGGCCACGTTGTGACCCCAGATCCCAACCACGAGGCAAAGATAATTAGACGGATCAGAATAGGGTGGGGTGCATATGGCAGACATTCCCAGATAATGAATAGCAGCCTACCATTGTCGCTGAAGAAGAAAGTGTATGACAGCTGCATCTTAAAGGTACGCACCTACGGGGCAGAAACTTGGAGGCTCACTAAGAGGGTTCAACTTAAATTGAGAACGACTCAGCGGGCAATGGAGCGGAAAATGATAGGTGTAACATGAAGGGACAAGAAGAGAGCAGAGTGGGTCAGGGAGCAAACTGGTGTTAAAGACATATTAGTAGAAATTAAGAAGAAGAAATGGACGTGGGCAGGGCATGCAATGCGAAGGCAAGATAACCGCTGGTCATTAAGGGTAACAGAGTGGATCCCTAGAGAAGGCAAGCGTTGCAGGGAGCGGCAGAAAGTTAGATGGGCAGATGAGATCAAGAAGTTTGCGGGGATAAATTGGTCACAATTGGCACAGGACCGAGGTAATTGGAGAATAATGGGAGCGGCCTTTGCCCTGCAGTGGGCGTAGATAGGCTGGTGATGATGATGATGATGATGAGTTGCTTTCGAACGCGCTAGTGCGGAAGGCGCCACATGGCAGGCGGAGCCCCAGATGAAGCACTGGGTCCAGCATTTTGAGGGATGTTCAACTCGCTGACCCATAAACAACACTTCCATAGTCCAATCGTCAACCCATTCAGCAAATAAAAAGACGTAAATGAAGTTGTTTGTCAGCACAATATGACGTTTGTGAGAGAACCTTCAATATAGTCAGAGCCTTTAGGCATTTATGTTTAAGTTGCTTGAATGTGGGATGAATGAGAGCTTTTTGTCAAAGGCTACACCTAGGAACTTGTGTTCATTTCTGGCTGGAATCGATACACCATTGAGTTTGAGGCTCGCAAAACGCAAAGACACGTGAGGCGTTATTTAGAAAAGGTAAATCGGCAACGGTGGCGTGATTTTTGCACAAACTTAGATGTCCACAAACCATTATCGAGGATATGGCGCATTATAAAAGGTATCGCACAGATAACCAGCAACTGTATTCTTTCAAAGCGCTGTCGTTACACGAAGGCATATCACAAAAAGAAGCCGCTGAGGAGTATTGTCGGCTCATAGCTACAGTATCCATGCCTCCGCTATTCCTTCAACGTGTCCCCGACGTAACGCCACCAAACGCTGTAGCCGCAATGAACCTACCGTTTTCTATTCGAGAGCTCGACACGGCCATCTCGAATGTCAAGAAACATTCTTCTCCAGGTCGTGATGACATACCTTACGAAGCGATTTCCCATCTGTCTCACCATTCCCGCCTACGCCTTCTGGAATACTACAACTCAACCTGGCTCTGTGGTAGTGTTCCTACAGAATGGAAAATCGCTAAAATCGCTACACCGACAAGATTCGACTCATTCCGGCCTATCGCCTTACTAAGCTGCATTGGCAAAATCACGGAAAAAATGATATTTAGGAGAATTACGTGGTACTTGGAAAGCAGAAACCTTTACCCATCTGAAATGAATGGCTTCCGGGAAAACAGATCCGCTATTGATAACATAATCGCTCTCGTCGCTTCACTGGAAGAAGAGCTACAAAGCGGACACATACCGACAGTAGTATTTCTTGACATAAAGTCAGCATTTGATTCAGTCTTGCACACTGCAATTCTAGAGTCCTTAGCTGTCCTTGGTCTTGGTGGAAGACTGTACGCCTGGATTGCGAGCGACCTCAAAGGACGTGAAATTTTCATGTGCACGCCAGAAGGCCCTACTTCCCATCACAATATACAGAAAGGAGTGCCTCAAGGAGCCGTTTTAAGTCCTCTATTATTCAACCTTACGCTTATCCACCTAAAGCGTGCGCTCCCTCCCGGCGTCAAGGTCACACTTTATGCGGATGACATCTGCATTTGGTGTGCGGCAAAGTCACGTCGTACAACGCAACAGCGGCTGCAGAAAGCTTTGAGCAATGTGTCTTCGTACCTTGCGTCCAAGGGTCTCCGCCTTTCTTCCGAGAAAAGCGTTGCCATGGCGTTCACCCGCAAGCGGATGAGACAATACCCTCTAATCCTTGGCGGTCGTTGTCTGCAATACGCACGAACCCAAAAATACCTTGGGATCATCGTAGATAGAAATCTATCATGGGCGCCGGAAGTCGAGCGATTACGTACTCGTCACTCGTCTCTACATGTCCAGATCAGCCAGTCTAGTTTGAGCTAGAAGCGTTCTGGACTGCTGCTTGTCTTTAACCTCGATGAGGACTTCCCCAGTCGTTTGTTTTTTGACCTTATACTATTTTCCAATTATGGTTTCAAGTTATTTTGAGATCAAGAAGACTAACTGCTATGCAAGAAGGTGAGCTGGACTGAGGGATTAGAGGTCAAAAAATTGAGAGTAATTATTTGGTTCAGGTAAGCCTAAGGATGGCAAGGGGATCGATCACGTTTGGGTGGGGGGTTAGACAATTCCGTATAGGATAGTATAAAAGCAGGGAACGGGGCTACTTTCTTCGCTCAGGTTACCCTGATACCCAGAGAGCTCCCTGCCTGGTAAACAGAGAGGGAGCCCTTCCGCCGGAGCATGACTTGGGCTCCGACGGTCACGGTTTGTGGTTTCTGCCCTTCACCTTAAAACTCATAGCCACGATAGATTACAGCGTATGAGGGCTCGAGGTCCGCGGTGCCGCCAATACCATCACCAAAATTTCTCAAGGTTCACCATGAAGGGGCACCAATAACGCGATTCTCTTCAAAAAACTCTGTGAGCCGCTTGTTACTCATGGGTTCAAAACATTTCCCAAAGAAGCTTGTCAAGGCAATTGGCCTCTATCTGGCTGGTTTGCTAAGGTCTTTACCTGGATTCAGTAGTGAGAGCATAAAGGGTTTCTGTCATGCTACTGGAAAGTAGGCTTCAAACCATATTTTACTGAAGAAATGGAGTTTGGATTTTACTGTTCTTGGGGTCAAATGTCTTAACATTTCATAGTGAATTTGGTCTGTTCCCGCAGCCCGACTTTCTTCCTGACTAATCGCCAGTTGGGGTTCAGCCATGGTAAAAGGCGCCTTATATGTGTAGCAGCGCTGCCCTAAACGACAAGAACCACTCTGAGGCTGGCTGCGTGAGCCCCGTGTTACATGCAGTCAAGTGCTCTGAACAACTCCGAGCGTTCGGCCAGGTGTAGCAGGCGCTAGCCCGTCAGCTTTTGACTTTTGTATTAAATATATGTGTGTTTCTGTGGCTCTGCGTTTTCATTGCCTTGTGCTGCCAGAGAATGGGGGACCGCGGACAGTGGACATGGCTGACGACAATTACAACGCCTTGGATGTCCATCTCGGAGCCACCGCTGCAGATGACAGCCATCAAAAGTCCTCTCCTACGCAGGCTGACATGGCTGCACTTTCGCTGCAGTTTCCCCTGTACTGGCCTGAGGACCTACAGCTCTGGCTCGCTCAGGTAAAGCATTGCTTTGCCACAGTGCGAATCACGCCACAGAGCCTAATATTCCATCACATCGTGTCTGCGCTACCTCCCGAGATCGGAACCGAGCTTCGCGACCTGACTGTTTCACCGCTAGCGATCGCCCTGTTTGACACTCTTGAACTAATAAAGCGGACGACCATGTCGGAACAGCGACGGTTGCAGCTTCTACAAACTGAAGAACTCGGCAATCGCGAGCCCTCACAGCTGCTCCGTCACCTTCAACACCTCCGTGGAGAAAAGGAAGCCACGTTTTGATCAAGCTCTGCTTCGAGAACTTTTCCGCCTCCCTCCTCCGTCCGCATGGTTCGGGCAACCGCGAGCAGTTTATCAATTTCCCTGCTGGCCAATCTTCCCGACCAAGTCATTGAAGTATCAACTCCTGTCGAACGTCCCGTGTTCAACTTATCAATCCCCAAACGTTCCAAGCCCACTAAAGCAGCACCCACAACGCAGTCTTCACCTTCGCTGCAGAGCCTGCGCGAGGAATTTCATGGTGAGATCCCCAAGCTATCAGGTCAAACCGCCGCTCTCTCAGCCCCGCGCCAGCCCTCTCCGTCACGCGGCCACTCCCTCTCGCGGCCTAAAACAAACTGACCAAGTTATACAGCAAAATAGGCAGGATGTTATCTCCCAGTGAGAAGCCGTCAAGAAAACAAGTGTGCCAAGTGAACCATATTTCCCCTTTGTGCGGTGTGCAACGTTTGTTGCATACCTGATACCGATGACGTGTGGCCACATGTATGTAGGACAAACTAGACGATGTTTAATTATACTTCTTAGAGAACACAAAAAGGGTGAAAAATCAAAGAAGGGCTCCCAACTATGGGAACACTGCACCAGGCATGGGTGTTCGCCCATCTTCAGTGATACCACAGTTTTGTCTCGGCATCGAGATAAATCACTCGAGAGCTGATCGAAGAATGTCACATAAAGGTTTGGAGATAGATGTGCTCATGCCCGTCAATTTTTATAACATACAAAGAATGTGTTTATCTCTGCAACTCGTGGCGATCGTAGGGGTTCTTGATATGTTATGGTGTTGCTGTTTTAATCCAGTGCCAGTCGATTGTCGCGTGTACACCGGTACGTACCCTTGTAAAAAGTGACCTTCATGGTTTTATTTTGGGTGAGATTAAAGCACCACGTGAGGTGTTGAAAGTATATATTTGTGTTTTGTTGATAAAGAAATAGTTGCGAGTTTGCGCCATGTCGTCTCTGTTTTCTACCTTTTGTCCCTGTTGTGCGAGCGCTTCCACCTTCAAGATGTATGCATGTATCACCGCAACTTTAGAAAAGCAGTGCTGAAGTGTGCGGCCCCCTGCACGTTTCAGGGAAACTCCCTGGTGCACCACTAGAGGTGGCGAATTGTGTCTAGGGCCAAGTAAGCTGCTTGTTTTTGCTGACGGGCCAAACCACCGGTCTGCGTTTCCTCGTCAACACCGGCGCTGAGGTCACCGTCATACAGTTCTCAGCCGTGTTTCGCAAACGCAGGAAAACCACAAGCTGCTTACAAGCCGCCAACAATACTCCCATCGCCACCTACGAAGAGCAATCGCTGTCCCTGAACTTTTGCATCCAAAGAACATTTCTGTGAATTTTTCATGTGGCTGATGTGGCCTACCCCATTCTGGGTGCACTCTTCCTGCGTAACTACAACTTGTAAGTTGACATGCAGTGCAAGCGCCTCATTGATGCTTCAACGCAACTCTCGGTGCTTAGTACAACATTGAAGTAACCGATCGTGGCGGTCGCGAACACCTCGTCGAAGTCGGTCTTGACAAGTTTCTCGAGGAATTCTCATCCCTTCTGCGTCCTTCCAACTTCCTCCTCCGCGTCCGACATGACGTCACTCACCACATTGTCACTACTGGACCAACCATTCACGCTCGAGCTCGTCGCTTACCGCCTGACCGCTACAAGATTGCACATGGCGAGTTCGAACACATGTTTGAGCTCTGAATCGTTCGACCGTCATCAAGCCCTTACGCATCCCCGCTGCACATGGTGCCAAAGCCATCACCTGGAGACTGGCGTCTATGCGGAGACTACCGGTTGCTTAACAACGCCATAGGGCTCGCGCAGCCAGCCTCATAGTGGTTCTTTGTCGTCTTCGGCAGTGCTGCTACAGGAGCCCCCCCTCTAGTGGAGGAGCAATGGAGAAGAATACTTTTAGGACGTCAAAGAGCATTCCTCCGGCCGCTGAGGGATATTCTCAAGGCAAACAAACAAAGAGCATCTTCACCGACTTTGTCTCCAGAAGCACTAACCGCATTCGCGAATGTCAAGACCAAGATGTCCCAGGAAACCCTTATTGTTCCTCCAAGACCTGGAGTCCCCCGGTGCCTAATGTCTGATGCATCGGACGCTGCAGTGGGAGCTGTCCTGCAACAGTTGGTGGACAATGCCTGACAGCCACTTGCTTTCTTTTCCCGTAAGCTATTACCCGTGGCGTTACGCTAGAGAACTTTCGGAATAGACTTCTTGCAATATACACGGCTTTACGCCATTTCGGGCACTTCTTGGAAGGTCGAGAGTTCCACATCCAAACGGACCACAAACCTCTGACCTTGGCCATCCGGTCGAACTCCACCAAATTTTCACCTCGTGAAACCTGCCACCTGTCTTTTGTCGCGGAATTCCGAACGGGCATCCGGCACGTGCAAGCGCAGCCGCGGATACGCTGTCACGTGTCGCCGCTCCTATCTCCAGTTCCCACAACTCGGCTGACATTGACTTCACCGCACTCGCATAAGGGCAGCAAGATGACGCCGAAATAATAGCGCTTCGCGAAAATCCGGGCACGCAGCTCCTTTTTTTTATTTGCGACAGTATGCCCATTGGCATAAATACTATGAAGTTCCCATTCCACTGTGTGTGGTCGCCGTGCTTTGCGCGTTTCCATGCCCTCCCCGCGTCCAATAGTCCCGGCGAATTTTCGGCGCATAGTTTTCAATGCCTTCCATAGATTATCGAGCCGCGAGCCGCGCGAACGCAGCGTTTCGTATGACTGCGCATCAACAAGGACGTGCGCGAGTGGACGCGCTGCTGTCTCGTATGCCATCAGTCAAAGGTTAACCGCCACACAAAGGCCCCTTTCAGTTCGTTTACGGCACCAACTGAACGAATCGACAAGGTGAACGTAGACATTTTGGGGCCCTGGCCTCCTTCAAAAGAGAACACCTGCCTACTAACTTTCGTCAATCGTTTCACGCTTTGGCCCGAGGTGTTTTTGCTTCCCGACATCCTCAGTGAAACCGTCGCCAATGCATTCGTTGCGGGCTGGGTTTTCTGCTATGGTGTGCCATCAACTACAAGGACCGACCGAGGTCGCCAGTTTGATTTGGCACTCTCGAATAACCTGCTGACCCTTCTTGGCACTTCCGCATACGGACCACAGCGTACCACCCCATCGCCAACAGGCTCGTTGAGCTTTTTCACCGCAACCTCATGACCGCAGTCAAAGCACAGCCTGGCGCTACCCATTTGTCTACCTCCCTTCCGTTGGTTCTGCTAAGCCATCGGGCTACTTTGCAGAAGAATCTGCACTGCACGACCACAGAGGTGGTCTTTGGTGAGCCGTAACGCGTGCCAGGAGAGTTGTTCACTGCTTCAGAATCATCACCATGTCCAGATCCCACCAACTACGTGACAAAACTGCGAGACCCGTTTCGCTCAGATCATGCACCCGCAACACGCTGCCAGCAACGTGCGGATCCCCATGTGCCTATCGAGCTGGCGACGTCCCCCTACATTTTCGTCCACTGTGACACGGTGCCGAAACAACTTAAGTGCTCGTACGGCGGACCCTACCGCACCATTCAACAGGCTGATAAGCATTTCGTCCTGCATTTTGGTGACAGGACACAATTTCAATTGATCGCCACAAGCCAGCCTTCATTGAGCAGCCGCTTTCTACACAACCACAAGAATCTCCAATAATAATTGTGGTCCACCCTCCTCAGCCACCCCAGTCGCAACAGCCACCAAAACCCACAAGACGGTCCTAAAAGTATCTTTCCAGCTTACTCCATGGCTCCGCTAGTAGAGGGGGGCCTCCTGTAGCAGCCCTGCCGAAGACGACGAAGAACCACTGTTAGGCTCGCTGCGCGAGCAGCGTGTCGCGTGCAACAAGTGCTCCGAGGAACAACAAGCGCTCACCCAGGCATAAGTTCCGCTGACCTGAGTGGTTCTGAGAAACATCAGCACTTGACTTGTGTTCTAAATATAGGTGTGCTTCAGAGGCCCGGCGTTTACATTACCCGTGCTGCCACATATGAAGTTTTATTACTAAAGTTTAGATTAGTTCTTTTTTCAGAATGTTCTTTATGGCTGAGGATTGATTCAGAGTACAGGGCTGAACTGGATACTGGCAAATATTCAGCTAGAGTGTTGGCCTCCACAGTAAGGCCTTTGTTACTGTGAAAAAGTGGCACAGTAAATGCACTGTAAGTGCCACGCACTTTCCTGACCCTATCCGAGACAATTTTTGCACTGATGTTACTACTTATACAACTGACATAGCCCTGCCATGGGCCCTTTTTTGACTGCCGTCTAATCGTTCGTGCCTCTCCTCTGAGTCGTTTGAAATATGATAGATATGCGGTAGTAGGGTAGCGTTGGAAACGGGACCATGGGTAGTTTTGCTTCCTACGGGCGTTCCTGCGATCAGAGTTCCACCACGTGTTTCACAACCTGGGGAGTGTCCCGGAGGACTCAGAAATAGTCCCTTTCGCAGCATCCGAGAACTGTGAAGTTATTAGGCTGCAAGCTTCATCTGCACTCAAACCCTGAATTTCATGCAAATAAATTTCGCATGCCTGTTCAAACAGCGACCAGTTACCCTCATCCAACTTCCAGCTTTTGGTGCTCCCCGGTATCATGGGCACTGCAGTTCCTGAGACCCGAAAGACTGGGTAGTTGTCACTTCCAAGCGGATTTTAGAGTGTTGAGTAAGTGAAAAACTGCGGTTGATTTCTCTGTAAGAGGAATCGGTAAAACACGATAGTGAAATGTCCAGTGAAATCTGCAGCTGAGCATGATTTGCGTGTCGACGGCTGCCTTATGAAAGTGGTTGACGAGCGAAGTCCTTCTGGCGGCTCACTTCGGCAAAGGTGTACTGGCGTGATTTTTGTGACGGAAATGACGTCAGTGAACACTTTGTGAGTGCGGGAATAAAACATCGCCGCGTTTAAAAGCACTTATTTATGGCGTTAAAGAGAGATATTGATGCATGATTCGCTGCGGGTAGATGATCAGATGTGAGTCCTATTGTTGAATAAATGAAAAAGAGTTGCCGACTCCACAGTCTCGATAAGTCGGCCTTCTGTGTCACTCCGTGCCAATCCCCACAGTACATTGTGTGCATTGAGATCCCCCAGCCACAGGAAAGGCTCAGGAAACTCATCAATGAGTCTGAACAGGTCGTTCTGGGTCAGTGAAACTGTTGGTGGAAGGTAAAATGTAGAAATCGTGAGGGCTGTTCTAATCTGTGTTCTTATGGCTACGACCTCCAAAGTGGTTTCAAGGTTCAGTTTACTTGTTGGGATCTACTAAGGAATGACGATTGCCACTCCTCTAGAAGATACAAGAGAATTGGTCCCATCTTTGCGGCAACGATTGTTTTCTAAATGTATTTTTGGGCATAGAAGATAAATCAGTTTCCTGAGACATATTAAAAATAGACGGTTGGTACTTCTCCAACAATTTGTGAATGTCATCCATGTTACGCTCTAACCCACGACAATTCCATTGTTTAATTCGCCGTATACCCGCTTTTTGGGTTGATGCTTTTGTATTTAAGGAGGTGTGAGTAAGGTCACGTCCATCTCCTTCTCTCCTTCTTTTCTACGGTCTCCTATAGGACTCCCAGGCGTTACGCAGCCCTTGAAAATAGGCAGCCCTACGAAGGTCGGGGGGTTCTACAGGCCTTTGCCGCACAGGAGCCCCATTTGCAGCAATGCCAATTCCCGATGGCGCTTCTTTTGGGGAGTGTCGACCATCCCCTGAGAAGAGGGGGTCGTCCATGTAGCAGGAGCAGAACCCGCTGAGTAGCGTGTTGCACTATAGCCTCCTCCACCCCGTCGGTAGCCGGCACACCTGCTTCTGGCCTGACTTGTGTGAAGGGCTGCGGGGCTGAGTAGTCCGCCGAGCAGACCACTTTGCGCACTTACATGAACGAAGTCAGTGCTTGGCATTGAAGCAGCTCAGCCTCTGGGACAAGTGGGTGCCGTACCGCCGACACCAGCTCCTTCAGCTCGACCTGCGGCGTACAGACACCAGAGATGCCGCCTGCCACTGCCACCCCACGTCCGCAAAAGTTCCTTTAAATGCGGAGCATTTCTTAGGCTCGCCTGGTCCTCCGTTGTTGATGGCTGCGCCGTCCAAACGCTCACTGCGCATGAGCAACTCCCTTCCTTACACCCACAGCTCCGCGATACTACACTATAAAAAAGAAATAGTTAGCGGCACCCGGTTTTGATCCCATGACTCTCTGGCCGCAACGGGATGTACGCGGTGCTCTTCCCACGACGCTACAAATCCGGGACAGAAGCAAGTGCTACGAACGCGCCTTATGTCCTTGACTCATTCAAACTAAGTCAAGAAGCTACTGATACAATGAAGACACGCGAAGCTGAAGGTCAACGGAAATGGCGAACTGAAAACTTTAGAGGAGGATGTTGAATTTCTCGTGGGAAAGCCATGGTGGGAAGCGCCGCGCGCCTTGAAGCTCAACCAGAGACGAGGACGAAGAGGGCGGGCAGCGGGGTAGGCGCGTGAGCACGCAATAAAGAAAGCCGAGAAGAATGGGTGCTCAGTCAGGTCACGAGGGCGCCAGTCTCTTCACTGTCTCTACATTTTTCGACATTTCTCTACATTTCTCTGTCTACATGGGGGTTCACACTACGTTCCCCTTCGTGCTCCGATAAATGAAACAACATAATGGCAACGCAATAGAACCTACACGAAACCCTATTGATGCTTCACATCCTTCTTATGGTTCCCCACGGGAAGAGGTGCAAGGAACCAAGCCTTTTCTTTGCCTCAGAGTATGACACATTCTGTGCGGTTTTGATGGTCATTAATTCTTTTTCATTCTTTCAGACAGGGCAGGATCGGGAGTGTGCACCATGGGTAACAGAACAGTTATGCAGCGGGGTTATTTTTGGCATCTTTCATTTTCATGCGCTTTTGCTCCACACCTAGCGCGTGAATTTGCCGCGACATGATTGAGGCCAGTGACCAACTTGTTCACACTGAAAACACCGCCATGGGTTTGATATCTTGTAGCGCCGCAATTTGCAACACAGATACACTGCATTCACCGCGTCTGGTGGCGCGGTGGAGTTGAATGTTAGGACTACATGTTTGGTCTTCATATCTTCTCCGTTTTTACTGAATCAGTATTATGCATGCATCGACCTCTTCTTGTTTCCCCAGGTCATTTTCTATCTCCACGTCAGAGCAGTGAAATAGCTGGAATTCCGAGACGACGCCTTGGAGAAGTTTAGTGAGAGATGCGTTGTCACTGTCACATTTGTGTCTTTTATCTTGGGAAGTTCACTGACTTTTGTAATTTGTCAACTGGTGTGCAATTCCACCAGTCCATCCATCAATTCTATCAATCTGGAATTTTCTGCCGATGTAGTTCTTCCCAACGAGCTGATTAAAGGGACACTGAAGTGAATTTGTCGAGCTCTCGTTTTTGCTTGCACTGCGTAGACTGGCTCAAATTAGCACACATTTTGTCGTTTATCCGGTTGACAAATGGGTAAATATTTTACAAAGTGCGAAAGAAGAAAAACTACCATGCGAGGTTTTCGGCGGCCGCACCAACTAAGGCTGTGACGTTGGGAGGAGGGGGCACCGTGATTGGACGATACCCAAGGTTAGCAATCAAACAAGTTTCGGTTTTGGTTTCGGTTCTGCAAAAACACAACCGATGGCGTTTTTGGATGGGCATTCTCAATATCTCAGTAATCATCGTACCGCGCTTCTGCCATGTTGTCGGTTGTAAAATGCATAAGATAAGCCTCCCAGGACCAGGGTGTCGAACCGGACTTTTTTCGGGTTCGGTTCGGGTTCGGGTTCAAGCCTTTCAGGTTCGGTTCGGGTTCAGTTCCAGAGCACCATTCCGTTCCGGTTCGAACCGGTTCGAACCGGTTCAAACGGGTTCGAAGAAAGAAAGCAGGCGTGATTTTTCTGTTAATTTCTTTTTTGCTCGTTTTTCGTTTCCCTATAAAGTCGGCATAAAAACAGTCATAATGAAGGTTTCTTTGTCCAAATATTTTGTCTTCGCCAAACTAATGCGACCCTGCAACACTTTTTTCAACTTTTTTCTAAATCTTGAGTGCTTGCAGAAAGTAGCCAACCAACACATTAGATTATGGGGTCGCAATGTGCCTCAGCCAAAAATTACTGCTACCTCCTCGTCAGATAACTTAGAAACTTCCTCAAAATATTTTTCTCTCCTTCCCGGTCTTCGCATTCTTCGACCGCTGAATGACGTCATTACAGGGGTGTAGCGGCTGTTTGCCGGCTTTCCTTAAGTTGCAGAATAGAGCGCATTTGATAGCCACTTAAAAAAAAAGCCACAAAAGCGAAGCAGAAACGGAAGGTGTGTCCGCAGCGACGAGCAAATCACGCACTGTTGCTCTGTGCTGGCAATAGCTATAGTTTTCACAGTGCTTCCAGATGCGAAGAAGAGTGAAAGCGTTTATGGAAAGTGTTGATTTATTTATTTACTGCTTTTTTGTTTATTTATTTATTTATTTATTTATTTATTTATTTATTTATTTATTTATTTATTTATTTATTTATTTATTTATTTATTGTTGGGTTTAGCGCGCCCACGCAACGCCGACGGCGAGGCGCGCCATAGTGAAGGGCTCCGGAATAATTTTGACCACCTGGGGATCTTTACGTGCGCCGAAATTTCGCACACACGAACGTTTTCGCTTCTCGCTTCCATCAGAAAAGTGGCCGCCGCGGCCGGGAATCTAAATCGCGTCTGTGTGCTCAGCAAGCAACGCCTTAGCCACTGAGCCACCGCGGCGAGTTTAGCTAAAGTGTTGAAGAGCTTCTTTAACTGTACCTGCAAAATGTTTTCTATGGTAGTGTGACGAGTATGTGGCGCCGACTGCCAAGCGTGGGAGGTGGCATTTAGAGAAATTTCCTTCTGCTCCTCTTTTATCTGCTAACAGAACTGTTAGAAAGAAAGAATGGATACAAAGACTCATTGGACGGCGTGTATAGGACGGCATTGGATAGGGAAGCACCGGAGATAGGAACTTGCTAATGGCCCTTCAGCGACTGGTGACAGCAATTGGGCTCTAGGAAAGATGATAGCCAAGTGAAGTCACAAGCAACAGTAATGATCACTTGTAGAGAGAGAGAGAGAGAGAGAGAGCGAGAGAGAATGAAGTTTAATTCAGTCGAGGCAAAGTTTCAGAGAGGCGACCTCATTCGAGGGGGCTGAATCGACAGCCGTTTCCATCAAGAGCAACTGATCTTCCAGGCCGGAGCTGGCCATGGCTGTCTCCCAATTCTCTATGAAAACGTGGAGGTTGGATGGATCTACGGCACACTTGTCGCAGCCGCCTACTATGTGTAAGATGTTCCCAGGCTCTCCACAGAAGCAACAAAATGGAGAGAGTTGTGTCCCGTCAAAGAGGTGAAGTCTGGTGTTGTGTGGGAAGGTGTATGCCCACAGGGTGCGGAGTAATCTTTGCTGGTTAATCGGTAGCAATTTGTGCTGGGAGGAATACGTTCTATGGAAGAGGTCATAGTGCTGAGTAACTTCCTGGTCTATGACTGCAGGATGCATGCACTCGGGCCGGGCTTCATCAGCGCTGGCTAAGCGAGTCAAATCTCGACCCACGAGGTTGGTGATCTTGTTTGTCGGGGATGCCAGTATGAGCTGGTGCTCATACAGTCGTGACTGGTCACGTTGGTGGTCTCTAATTTATCATCGGAAGTGTTGTAACATGCAATCGACCGTTAGCAAAGTTGGGCCATGCCTGCGCTAATAGTCTGTTATGAGAGTTTTGGCGCCGCTTTGGCTAAGCGCACGTGCTATCGCCGCTTCCTCAGCTTAGAGGGGGCTGTGTTCGGGGGTTGAGATGCTACACGTGTGGGAGGCTGCAGAACGGTAACACAAAGAGAAGGTATTAAAGAATGCTATCGGGCGTCTTTGCATCAAACCAGTAGACCGTCCCTCCCTTTTTTTCTTGCAGTTTAGTTTATTTCCAACTGTCTCCCCTCATATATAGACACGTTTCGAAAACCATTTAATGAATATAAAATATGCATTAAGCAATTAGTTAGTAACTTTAGTCCGAGATGTCAATGTTAATATAGCAAAAACCTAATAGCGCAATACGGGCATAAAGAAATACTTTTATAGTATTCAGGCGTCGTCACATAACTTTGCGGATACTTTGTGCGTTACAAAATTTCCTGATTTGTCGAGAAGGAGAACGCTGCAAAATTTCTAAATGCCAAGGACCCCAAAGATATCATGTTTGGTCCGACCGTCGAATCCGCCTTAACTGACCCGCTAATTCCTTTATTCCAAATTAATCAACACACCAGTCCCACTAATTCACATTAGCTCATTCACTCACATAATTCACCCCAGTCTACCCGCTAACCCACACTAATCGACTTCAATCCATCCGCCTCGTAAGTTTAAGGTTGAGCAGACTGAAGATAACATGAAAATGCTATCAAATATACTTTAAAAGTGGAAATTAGGATTCCCCATTTTTTTATATCTCATGTTCTCTTAGAGCAGTAACCAAAGGACACAACGGCTCTGTATACAAGAAAAAGTAACGTTAATTTTGAGAACTGCGAGTGTTGGTGTCTCAGTGCTGTTTGTATATACCTGCCCATTCAAACTAGAATAAGTGGAAGATATGGATTTATTGTTTACGGTGTCCCTGAAGGCCTTCACAAGCGGACAGGTATGCCTGCGAATTAACAACACATTGAAAACTTTACATGATTTTAAACACCATGCAGATAGAAACCATGAAGAATATTCCATGATATGCTGCCTCGCAATATGCGTTATAACTTAAGTTATGCTAAATGTAAAAGATAATTGGGAGAGATGGGCAGTACCTAACGCAAAGTTATTGTATATACGGACAACCTTACATTAAATTGAGGGCAATACCGTAATTACCCGATTCTAACGCGCACCCGATTTTCCTGGCAAAAAAAAAAACTAAAAAACTTGCACCTCCGATTGTAATGAGCACGGAACTTTGTGAGCAAGAAAAACGAATGCGAGAGAAACGGGCGATTTATTTTCCGAAGTAATCTCACTCATCTCACTCCTCGCCGCTCTCCGCTGACCACAACATCTTGTCGTCGGTGCCGTCAAGCGCGTTCGTGACTTCTGAACGAACGTTCAACCATGGTCGATGGGATCGTGGCCCACGCCTCGCACGCCCATCCCGCGAGCTTCTCCAGAGGCGCACGCTTCAGCCGACAGCTCGTTTTAAACGCGTGAGAGCCGCTTCTGCCATTGCTGTTATCAAGCACGCAAGTGGAACGATTTGACGATTTGTGTGAACGCCGATAGAAAAGCTTAGGCGCCTATGCTTCCTGCGTCCGAAAAATCGTTGCTAAAAGTAGCTTTGGCGCCATCTTGATATGGCGATGGCGATGGGTGCGAAAAAATTTCCGCTGTTTCGCTAGTTTCGGTTTCGTATCCGATTCTAACGCGCATGCGATTTTTCGACCTATTTTTCCGGAAAAAAAGTGCGCGTTAGAATCGGGTAATTACGGTAATTAGAAGAGAACATGATGGGCCTTGGGAACTGCAGATTACGCAAAATATTTCATGGTTCTGTCTGGCGAGTGGCGAAATATCTTCAGACGCAAGGTAGGGTACCGAAATGGAAAACTAGAAATCGCATTTTTGAGGCCCCGGAACCAGTTCGGAACGGTTCCTTCGATTCGTTCCGGTTCGGGTTCAGTTCCAAAGTGGCGGAAAAAATACGGTTCCGGTTCAGTTCCGGTTCCGGGCGAAAATTCGGGTTCGGTTCCGGTTTTCGGTTCGGTTCCGGTTCCGGTTCGACACCCTGCCTACACCCCGCATTAAGTTAGCGTAAGGTGGGCTTGTCAATCTTTTCGTGCTATTTAAAAAACAACCTAGGTTTATCCTGAACTCACACAATGTCGATTAGGAGAGTAGGAAACTCCTGTCCTAATCCTCGTGGTCGCGAACTGGGGCGTCTGACCGAAATTAGAGAAAATACGAGGCGTCAGCTTCTTTGAAGAAATCCGTGATGTAAGAAACTTCACAGCTTTTTTTCTGATTTTCTCCTCTTTTCATCTGTAGATTTGCGCACGTAGCCCATTTTCTCACATGTCTTCTACACAAGAGCCTTCTATTCAACAGGAGTACCGACTATGGCGCTGGCTTTTTCACCTGATGTATTGTCTGACCTTCGGACCGATGCTTTGTTATATTGAAACGCAGGCCCCTACTGAAATTCACACCAAAACCAGTGGTTGTGAAAAGGGAGCCATGCTTATCTAGCGCCACAGTGATGGTGCACGTGGTATTGCTTACGCCACCTGGACTCTCAGCAAATGTCAGATGAATTGTATGCTGAAGGAACAAGAATTCTTGGCAGTCATTTTGCCACATAGCGATGTCTGTGCTATCATTATGGAAATCATTTAACCATCGTCACAGACCAGCATTCACAGTGCTGGCCTGTGAACATTTGTGAGTTTTGTGGACGTATCTCACGCCTGGCTCTTATTTTACATTTATGCTGCAGGATCAAAATATTTTATGTTATTTTATTGTGATAAAAGTGAAATGAAATAGCAGGCATTTATAGTGATGCCTTCGGTACGCACCTGGTAGCTACGTAGCCTTGCTTTGTAGTGCATTCAGCGACCCCGCATTTGTGTTCACATTACAGCTGTAAATTCTTGATGTATAAAAGATGCCCTTAGCGCTGAACTGGGGTTTTTTTGTTCCATTCGCAGGCCTTGGGGTGCCCAAAATGCAGTCCGCGCCAGCTACCCCGTCAGATTCTTGTCCGGAGGAAGTAAGTAGGGAACGTTGTACGGACCTTGTAAGAGTTACGAATAAAAAAAATCATGAGACACAATTTTTTAGAACTGTGAGAACAGTGTGAGGGTTCGAGCTAGTTGGTACTCCATAGTGAGAATTTAAAGCGCAACAAATTTAGACAAAAGACGAATGACACAAGGACAAGCGCTACTTCCAACTGGAGATTTTATTTACAAAACAACATATATATACGAAAAGGTGAAAAAATACAAAAACACAGTGCATATGCTCATCGTCCTAAACTAGAGTATGTGCGCACTGTACAGGCGCGCACACGCTCCTCATGTCATGGGCGTACCCAGGAAGGCCAGCTCTTTTGCTGATAACGATACCGAGGTCGTGCTCACACAATCTTTGCCACCACGATGTATCTCAGCCGCCTCCGCAATCTCCCGTGTGCGCTGATCGGGATCGCGAAAGACGACTGTACATCCATCAAATCGAGGCGAACACTTGCATTTCTGGCAATGACTGGCGAGGTTCCCGTCCGTGCCTTTTTCCGCTCGATTGGCATGCTCACGGAGGCGTTCATTAAGGCACCGTCCTGTTTGTCCAATGTAGGCCCAATGGCAAGACAATGGGAGCTTATACACCACTCCCGCAGTGCAATCGAAGTACTCATTTTGGTGCTTCACCCCGCACTTTTTCTTTTCTTTTCGGTCATTCGTCTTTTGTCTAAATTTGTTGCGCTTTAAATTTTCACTGTGAGAACAGTGAAATCTGTGCTGATAGCTGCCGTTGTGGCAGATTGGTTACCACACTGAAACTTTTAGCTCAGTTCACGGTAAACATTTCGATGTTTGATGCTCCGGTACGGGTTTTCTGGCGAAGGCGAAAATATGCGGCGTTTAGTTTTTGGAACCTTCCGAACTACTTAGCTGCTTCTAACTCCCGGTAGCACTAAGTGTCTATATATTATCCTGCCTACATGTAGTCGTCAACATGTCGAGTTTTCGTAGCCCAGGTGCAAAGTATGCACGTAACGCTAAAATAAAAAAAACTCAAATAAACCGCATATTGAGAAAAGTTGACCTGTGGTCCCGAGCAGATGCACCAACTACCGTAGGCGTGAAGATAGGCAACAGTGTAATATTTTCTTTGGTATCTTATAAGCCAATATTATATTCCTGCAGCATCCAAACACGCTACACCAGGATTTCTAATGACACCACCCCGTGAAAAAGTTATACACGCATTTTTCTAAAAAAGCACGAGCGAACAAATTACGTTGCCAAATGATGCCATATATATGATTTCTAGTGGTAACTGTTTATATATATTTAACTATACCTCATTTTGAATTATACTAATGCTCGCATTGATATCTGTCTTTTCTTGCGTTTATATGGGTTTTTTGCTTCCCCTCTCCAATTACTCTCTTTGGAAAGACTGTGGGGTTAATACGACAAAAATAACTTTGACCATACCTACAGCTTACACCTGGGTGCTGAACCCAAGGAACACAGTACAACTGTGCACTATGTACTATTGGTTCTCAAAGTTGTGAACAGTCACTGCTAATAATTAAACCCCTTTTTTGGCTAGTGTTACACTTACACTGTCGTCTAGTTATGGTCGCGCTATCTGAAGGATATGTTTAGTAGAAATCGCTTACACACAGGTATACACTTACTTGTTTGAGGGTTTATTAGTGGTTAAGTTTTTCCAAGGCATTTTTTAGCGTTCGGTATTTTAACAGCGGATCTGTTCTACAAGACCGAAGTTTGGTGTTTCAGAACAAAATGCAAAGAAAATGCGGAGCGCTGGTGAGCGTGTGCCTCGTGGAGACCATCCGGCATTTACGGCACGCGCACTGGTAGCAAAAACTCCCACCTCCCCTCGCGGGAACCCCTGTGTAGATGCGACGCATAGGCGGAGCGGCGAAGGGATCGCGTTTTATAGCGCGCATAACGTTGAGGGGACTGCGTAAGCCGGTCCCAGTCGATGACGACGTTGGCGTACTTGTAAAGCGGCGTGGACTCTAGGTGTTTGAGCAAAGCGGAGCTGTTGCTTCGCCGGAGAACGGCACACCGGTTATATGCGCAGCGCTCCCGAAGGAGAGGAAACCGCGGAAGAGAGTGTACTGCACATGCGCCGGCTCCACCGCGTCTGCCGCGGCTATGACGCAACACAATCCAACACAATCCACTTTAATCCAATTCAATCCAATCCAATGCAATCCAAGCCAAGCCAAGCCAAGCCAAGCCAAGCCAAGCCAATCCAATCGAATCCAATCCAATGCCCCTCGCGAGAGAGTGTTCGCTATCGGAGAGGAGAGGGGGTGAGCGGCGGAGAGCGCAGATGGCGCGGCGAGGAGAATGGGGGAGGGGCGGAAAACGCCGACGACGACGACGACGACGACGCCGGAGGGACAAGGCCAGTGAATGAGATGCTCTGCATCTAATAAAAAACTGGCAAAAGCAACGAGGAGCGAAAAAACCGCGAGCGTTCATTAGCGCGAGCTTCGCGGTGACCGCAGCGTTGCTGGCTCACGCAGTGGCTTTAGCACAAAAAAACTACAGCGATGTCGCCAAGCGCTAGCCGCGTGTAATGCTTGGCATGCGGATCATGAAGAAATCGATGCATATGATGATTACTAGTTAGCAAAGGGAAAATCAGCTAGCTAGCAAAGCTAGCAAAGGGAAAAGCAACGACCGAACATGTTTTAAACAATTTATAGCTTGTACAAATGCGTGGTGATGTGCCTTTCAGTGCTCAAGTATAAATAAATACCGCAGCTTCGGCATGTTCAAGCCTTCCGCGACTTCGCCAGTTGAGCTGGTGGACGTCTACAATGCTGAGGATGACCCATCGACCCCTCGCGGCATATGACCACGATTACTAGCACCGAAACTATCCAAGTAAGGAATGACAGTGAAACTTCACTATATATCCGCCAATACGCACCTACAACCACTGCGCCATTCATGTCTTGTGCATGAGTGTAAGATTCCCTAAACTTTTAATGCTATTACTCAGGCAAGGGCACTTCTAAAAATGAACAGCTGAAATGTAGCTTTCTTCGCACTGACAGTTCAGACATGCCACGTAAACGGGCTCAGGTATTTTACAGCACAAATTTATCATGTTCGAAAACAAGACAGGGCGTATGATTATAGTCATTTGCAGGGATTTAAAGAAGTGAGGAAGCTAATAATCTTGAGTTTGAATTTGAAAGCGCAAAACCTCTGAACAGGGGGCTACAATTTGAAGACGACACAAAGCGCTGACACAACCTATGAGTAAAGTCCGCAGTAGGCTTTCAGAATAATTTCCTTAAAAACCAGTCAACTACAAATACAATAAATCTTACGGGTGTGGAAGGAGTTGGCAAGCGAAAAAGATTATGTTTCCAATGAAGAAGGTGCTCTTCATTCCGGTGTTTCGCAAGTCCACCTTACTACCATCCATCCCGTACGTGTTACCTTTGTTGAGGCGTTGCGAAAATAAAATTTGTCGAAATTCGAAAAATGTTTAAATTATGTATAGTCCCTAGTGTACCTTATCACAGCATACACTGATGCATTGGTACTGTTGCACTGAGTGTGACGTAGGAAGGAAGGAACGTAACGACCAAATGTGTAGAATACCCTTACTGGGCTGAAATATCGAAAGTAACGTTTATCCAGAGACAAAAACCACAGCACTTGAGTCGACTTCAGAGGTGGAAGGGGGGGGGGGGTAATAGATTCCGCCAGAAAATTTATGTCGTCAAATATTCCGAGGACAGGAGCTGGATGTTCGACGACTGCCTTACAATCGTATATTGGTTGCTAATGGTGACGCACATAACACTATTTCTAAAGTTGATCGGCGGGTGTCAGTGATGGGAGCATCCTCATAAGGAGAATGTAGCAGAGTGTTGACCCAACTTTTGTGGTTATCACAAGCCTACAGACTCATATGCAGCTCGGGATGTTTAACACGTCTATCACTATAGTTTGAAAAGCCTACAGACCCATATCCATCTTCGGATGTTTAACACTCTATCAATATAGTTTGAAAACGTTGTACAACTGGGAACAGTAATACCAGAGTGAACGTTTTACTATAGTTTTTTTTGGCGTGAATAAAATCTCAAGGAGGGTGGGTTGAAGAGCTGGTAAAAACCATTATTTATTTGACCCGTTGTTAGTTAACGTGTTTTCCCCCTGTTGTGCGGTGTAGGTGATCATGATTCATTGACTGTTTAAAAATACACCTGGACCACGTACACTCAAAATAACTCCCGTTTGTAGGGCCACTTGAGGACAGATTGCGGACATCTTACAAAAATTATGGGCTGGCTATGGACCACTTCCTTTATGCCAACGATTGATATTACAAATATTCTAGGCTTATTTGGTTGGTTGGTGGTGTTCTTGGATAAGGCGACGCTCACTTTGCATGAAACGCCGGCAATTGCTCCAGCAGAATGGCACTCGATATGTGAAGTATGTGGCTAAGTCCACATTATTACGCAATTGTGATGTCTCAAACGAAGCTAATGAGAAGGCGCTATACCTCTGCAAATGACTGGTGTGTGGGACTGCTAGCATGTGCATCGCCGTAAAAATGTGGGCTCCATAGCATACTGGGAGCAGCGACTCGCTTCGATCACCGACGACCGATGCTTGAAGCGGGTGAGGGATGAGGACTGCCTTCCTTGCTGGATATTAGGTTTATTTACACTAATTACATTACTCCAAGTATCTACATCAGGACAGAGTGACAGTTACATTGGCACTCGTCCCGCAGCAGCCTGTTCGGCCGAGATCTATACTGAACTAGATCCCCTCTCGACCAACTCTGGACCAAACCCAACACTCCGGTTTTGATACCAAAAACCCCACGTCAAAAAAGGGGGCATTCAAGAACGGGAGAAAACCCTTTAAAACAATAATAGAAACCATTGATTGGCCACAGGAAGCAGCCAATCACACACATGTCCCTACCTGCGGTCACGTGACCCAACGCTCTCTCTTATGCACTCGTAGTGCGTTCCCACGCACGCCATTGCACCCGGCAAGCAAATACCGGACGTCCGCGGCCTAAATTCACTGACCGCGCGGAGTGGACACACCATTACGTTGGGCGGGCGGCATCTGCTCAGAAGCCAAGCCGAAGCTTTAGAGCGGTCTTCGTGGGGCTAGCATTCCTCCGCGTCTGCCTTGCCCCCTCGTCTGCGCGCGCGTGCTCGAAAAAATGCGTTACTATGGTATCCGCGGCATAGCTCTAGAACTTATAACGTCATACTTAGGTAACAGAAGCTAATTTGTTCAGGTAAATAATCTTCGCTCTAAAATCAGACAATTGCACTTAGGCGTACCACAAGGCAGTATTTTAGGGCCCCTTCTCTTCAATATGTACATTAATGACATCGTGAACGTTGACAGTAATACAAAATACATAATTTACGCTGATGATGTTACTCTCCTTGTTTCATCTTGCGATGTCATGCAGTTGGTACAAACCGCTAATGAAGTGCTTGAAAAAATACACAGATGGTCAGCGGACAACGGCTTAAGAATTAACGTAGATAAAACGAAAGCGATGCTTTTTCAATCCAAAAACAGGAACATCCTTTTACCGGCTGATATAATGTTAAACCACTCCAAAATTGAACTGGGGATGTCTGCAAAAACGCTAGGTGTTTTTTTGGACCAAGACATGTCTTGGAATACACACATTAATTTTCTCGCAGGGCAACTTTCGCGCATAGTTGGAATGGTAGATTCTGTACGTGACCTTCCGTATAAAGTCAAGTTACTGTTGTACAACTCACTATTTTTAAGTAATTTTAACTATTGTTGTCTCGTGTGGAGCACAACTTCTGCAACTAATATAAATAGGTTATTTTTGCTACAGAAAAAAATTATTTGACCTCTATGTAATGCACGTTACGTTGGTCCTACTGCCCCTTTGTTTAGTAAACTTTGTCTACCTAAGATTCAGGACCTGCTTAAGTATCGCTTAGCCTACACATAAACTCTAGAACGCAAAAACAATACTAAGAACATTTCGTTGATAGCTAATCTTCAAATTAAGCATACGCCCTATCCAACTAGACTGTCTGAACGTTGGAAAGTTCCTCGCCCACGTACAAACTACACTTTGCAGATGATTGGGTATACCCTTCCGAAGTTGTTGAATGGACTTGCATTTATTGACTTTGATATTGACTCATGTACAAAATCTGTGCTGTTTAACTTGTTTGTTCGGAAAGACTATGATGTTTGGGAATAGTTCCTTGCTGTGTTTGTGAGGTTTGTTGCATATATTTTTTTATCACTACTGCCTTCACGCCCTTATATCCACTTATTGATGCGCTATCTGTTGTAGTTTTGAACATATTGTATTTTCCGTGCTAGTTTTGTTTGTCACCCACACGTGGTGTCTATGTACCGCTTTTTTTTTGTTTTCCCCGCCGCTGTTGTTGTTTATGTTGTTTCTGTTGTTTCTGTTGACCATGAAGGATGTAGGGCTTTGTCAAGTTGCTGAGTGCAGCTTTTTACCCTATTTTCCGCCATAACGGTGTACGTTTATGGAAATAAACTTCACCTTCAATGCGGGAGTCGCTGTTAATCCCCTCCCAGACTAAGGACTCTGCCGCCTGCCATCTGTCCCCCGGGAAGAGGCGCTTCATGCCCCAAGCGATCGTGTTCGGGCCGAACGACCCGTAAACGACCAGTGCCTCCGCCGGCGTCGCAGATTCACCAAACTTACACCGCGCGCTTTTCGGCACTAAGAGACACGATCATTTGGCTTCCCGTGAGCTCGTCATGACGAATGACCCAGCCACCTCCGACGCGACAACGGCACTCAGGCTAAGCACCCCGGTGTTTTGACACACAAAAGGACGGGCACCAAACACGCTCTCCACGGCTCCGAACTTGGCTTCGTGCGGTTGCATGAAAAGGACGCAGGATAGCAGCTACCAGCGGAGGCGACGCCGATATATGAACCACCGGCGGCTTTCATTAATTAAATGAGGGGCCCCAACTTAACATCTCCACACTAAGAATGTTGTCCGTACACTAGCTGTACGTACAACATTAACTCTGACTGCACGTTATGTCTTACTGCAGAGCAAGAACTAAACAAAACACACTCAAGCAGTTACAAGAGTCGTACGCGCAACATCCCTGGTGATAGTCACTTGTAATAACATTCTCCGTCGCCTAAGACATTACCACAATACTACGGCACACACCAACGCTACCAACACCAACAGCCGGCCAACTGCACCAACAACAGACACCACACGGCACACTTAGTGCCTTGGCCTAGCCGTGGCTTGCACAACACAAGCAATAAAGGAACGCGCTCAATTACGGGGCTCGTGAATACAAACTCGTGGCACCCTCTACCAGTAAAGACAACCAACCCCACGAAGGGTATCAGTGTTCAAACTTGACAACTGGATGAATGACACCATCCGCTCTTAAACGCTCAGCGCATGCAGGAACATTCTTTCACTCTAAAGAAACAGACACCCACGCAAACCCCAACGCACAAAATTAGGCTAGCCCTGTACCAGTAACAAAACGTTTAAAGAAAGTTCTCTTCAGGCACTCGCGGACGCCGGTTCTTTGGGAATGCGACACAGATTTTTCGTCCCGGTTGCGGTTCACTTGCAGTTCACATGCGATGCACTGAAAGTTCATTTTTCAGTACTTCAGAGACTAGTTCCACACAAGCGTCACAAAAGGGGCCCACTTGTACATTCCGTGGCCCACCATGACCACATGCCAGCGAGCGCAAATAATGAGAGACACTCGCCTTTGTGCCCAGAGGTAAACTCCCTACCGTGCAGTAACATCGGCTCTACTTCTCAAGAAGACAGCGTTCAAACCGCCCAGATGCGCTACTCGCAAATTATACGCCTTACGACAGTGGAACGCAGCCAAAACATGCACACACACAAAAAAATCCACTACAAGGGGGAGAAAGACAGTACAGGTAAAACTAACAATAATTCTTATCTGAGCGACCCCTACACACCCAGAGAAAGACACACTAACAACTAAGTGCGCGCCAAACAACACTGACCTGTTCTGTCTAGCACTGCACACTATTCAGCGCAACCCCCCTTTCCACGGCGGCACACACCGACCATCGCACGGAAGATGATTCCGTTTCATGCGCCACCAGCTGATTCTACAAAAACCCTGGTATGCCTCGTGGTGTCGTGTGCCCCCTGGAGAAAAGGAACACCCTACCCGGCGGTAGCGCGTACGACGATGTCGTACCTGCGCCGCGACACCTGCCCCCGCCTTCCGCGTTCTTGGGCCCGTCGGAATCGACCCACGCGCAAGACGCCGCGGACCCCCTGCGCATTCATGCTTGGCGCACGCAAGCTCCACAATTAGGCATGCCGTTCGGTTGCCCTTGCATGACCCCTGCGCTTTCTCTGCCTCCTCTGAGATAAGCACGCTTTCTGCATCTTCGCTCGATCTCTGCATTAGATCATCCACGACGGGCTCCTCGCGGTCGGGCGCGGAATTTATGTCGCCCCATGGGGCGGTGCTACTCTCGACCCTTCCCTTCGAGGCCACGGCAACATTGCCCGCCGCCACAGAAAGCATTGCTCCAGTACGACATCTGTCTCACGCGATTCCATGATCTCATCTGCAGCAGTCCGAACGCTACGGGGTTGCTCAACAACTGGAGTGGCTTCAGCCACTTCAACTGCATTCCCACTCCTCTTATCCCGTGGCGTTCGAAGCGCCCATGAGGAAACGAACACTGTGAAGACATTGGTGTCCTCTTCGAGTTTACCGATCCTGTGGAGCTTCACTTTCTCGTAAGCGATATCCGCTCTCCCTTGGGCGAATTGAGCGCTAAGCTCTTCAGCTGTTCATTCTGACCAGCTACCCACGCCTCTGCTACCTGCCAGCCTTGCTTTTTTGAAAGCGTGCTCCGCATTCTTGATAGCTAATTCCGCTCTCAACTCTTCAATCTTAAGCCCAATGGCACTAACCTTCCGGCCGGTGCCGCGACATCCCGATAGCATAGTGGTCATGGTGAACCCGGAGAAAACAAATCAGGGCCCACATGTGCTCGCTCCGGGTTCGGTCGCGTCGCAGTGTCGCTGGTGCAGCAGCTCGTGGACCAGATGCGCCGCTCTCGCCGCTGGGATGGGGCCGTGCTCCCTGAGCCAGAGCTCACGAGGCCTCCCACTGAGGTGTCGCTTCGTTCAACCGCGGCATCCGCCGCCTTCGGCCGGAGCCCACGAGGCCTCTCGCTGAGGTGCCGCCTCGTCAAACCACGGCTTCCGCCGCCCTGAACGTAAGCTCTCGAGGGCTTCCGCTGAGGTGCCGCCTCGTCAAATCACGGCTTTCGCCACACTGAGCCGGAGCTCACAAAGCCTCCCGCTCAGGTGCCGCCCCGTTGCGTTAACTCGCGGTTTTTGCCGCACTGAGCCGGAGCTCACAAGGCCTCTTGATGAGGTGTTGCCTCATCAAACCGCAGCTTCTGCCGCCATGAGTCAGAACTCATGAGGCCTCCCCCTGAGGTGCCGCCTCGTTGAAACCGCGGCTTCCACCACTCTGATCTGGAGCCCACAAGGCCTCCCGCTGAGATGTCGCCCCGTTGCCGCTGCATCGCGGCTGCTACCATACTGAGCCTAAGCTCACGAGGCCTCCCGCTGAGGCGTCGCCTCGTTCCCATTGCATGGCTGCTGGTGTTCACTGAGCCAGAGCTCACCAGGCCTCCCGCTGAGGTGCCGCCTCGGCGATGCTTGGAGTCGGGATCGTTGTTGGTAGGAGCCGAACCTTGCGTTGAAGGAGTCTCTCGGGAATGCCCCACCAGCTCCAGTTCATGGTCTTGGTCATCCTGCCGACTGCGCCAGTTAACTTTCGCCTCTCCATCTTCTTGGCGAACTGATGGAGATGAAATAGTGATGTTCTTTTCATGCGCGAGGTGAGAGGACCATCTCGACTCGCTCCCGTGACCGACGACCGATGCTTGAAGCGGGTGACGGATGAGGACTGCCTTCCTTGCTGGATATTATGTTTATTTACACTAATTACATTACTCCAAGTATGTACATCAGGGCAGAGTGACGATTACATTGTCACTTTGCCCGCAGCAGGCTGTTCGGCCGTGATCTATAATGAATTAGATCCGACCTTAGACAAAACCCAACACTCCGGTTTTGAAACCAAAACCACGCCTCCTAAAAGTGGGCGTTCAAGAAAGAGAGAAAAAACTTTCAAATCAATTAATAGAAACCATTGATTGGCCACAGGAACCAGCCGATCACACACATGTCCCCACCTGCGGTCACGTGACCCAACACTCTCTCGTATGCCCTCATAGTGCGTTCCCACGCACGCCATTGCACCCGACAACCAAATACAGGACGTCCGCGGCCTAAAGTCCCTGACCGCGCGGAGTGGACACATCATTACGTTGGGCGGGCGGCATCTGCTCACAAGCAAAGCCGAAGCTTTACAGCAGTCTTCGCATGGATATCATCCCCCCGCGTCTTCCTTGCACCCAGGTCTGCGCGCGCGTCGGGACAATGCAGGAGTCACTGTTAATCCCCTCCTAGACTAAGGACGCCGCCGCCTGCCGTCTGTCACCCGGGAAGAGGCGCTTCAGGCCCCAAGCGATCGTCTTCGAGGAGAACGACCCGTAAACGACCAGCGCCTCCACCGGCGTCTCAGATTCTCCAACGTTACACTGTGCGCCCCTTCGGCACTAAGAGACACGATCATTTAGCTTCCCGTGAGCTCGTCATGACGAATGACCCAGCTACCTCCGACGCGACAGAGGTACTCAGGCTAAGCGCCACCGTCTTTTGACACTCAAAAGGACGGGCACTAAACACGCTCTACGCGGCTCCGAACTTAGCGTCCGTGCGGCTGCATAAAAGGGACGCAGGAGCACCTACCAGCGGAGGCGACACCGATACCTGAGCCACCGGCGGCTTTCATTAATTAAATGGGGAGCCCGAACTTAACAGCACATAAGGTAGTCTAACACTACACATGACACCCATATACGCGACTGCACAATGCCCAGATTTGGATCGCGAAGGTGTAGCCTCCGCTGATCCTGTTGGGATGTGGTACACTAAGCTCGCATTATATCTTGTTAGTGCTTTTTGACGAAACGTTGAGGGATTTAAGAACTGGCACCACCCAGGCTAGTTTCCACATAGAAGTAGGCGTCTTGACTCAAAGAGTGCGAACAATACAGCAGGAATAATTGCACAAAAGTATTACAGGAATGCTTCGAGCCTTCTAAGAATAAGTAGTCGAAACCTTCGGTGGTTTTTTTTTATTGTGGGCGGTTTAATTTTCTCTTACGTTTTCGTGTTACGCTTTTAGGGCTACGGCCGCAGCCCCATTCGTAGCGGCTTTCCCCATGCGGTGCTAATGACTATCACTGTTTCTAGCTGCTGTAGTCTCTTATGCCATGGCGTACTTTCCCGCTGTTCTGCGCCCGCGATTAGGCCGCGGTGAATTGTCACCGATTGCAATGTATACTGTGATCATATGCAGTATGAATATTATTAGGTAATCCCAGAAGTGACAATTTATCAATCGATAAAGTGCGATGCACATTGACAGATTGTTTCTGGAAAAGAAATTGTAGGCAGTCTTTTGGAAACTTTTGGCAAATGATGTAAAATGTCCGGGGTAATTTCGGATTGCTGAGTTACGCATAAATGACAAGCTCTACACCCGTGCTAACAAGAAACACATAACTGCTATTTTTTAGGTGGGTGGGAGTTTCAGTGACAATAATTTGTTTTGGAGCTTTGCAGCCCAAAAAAGGTATTGGTAGCAAAACCGAGGCACGTTTTCAAGCGCCACGTTGATAAATTGTATCAATGTTGCCCTTCATCAGTGTTCCCGTAAATTAAACGTGGTGAGGGATTCGTGAAATAGATCATCCGTATGCCTTGACAGTATGTGCGTAGTATTTCAGAACCAAATTGGTGCGTGGTCTTGAATTGTTTTAATATTCCCAATAACTTAAAACAAAATTGGGCATAGCACATGATATTTATTGATGTCAAATTCTTGAAGCTCTTAGGAGACCGACGTGGAATAAACACAAGCGAAGTAATCTTTCTGCCACTTTGACTTATCTCTGTCATTAGTAACGACACCATGTTCGGGGGTTAACGGATGATATAAACCAACGCTTGCACTGACAGACAAACCTCTATTAAACTGAAACCCCTATTTTTATTGCAAAAAATGCTCCGGTATACAGCATAACCACCTTTTGTTATGTAAAATCTTCCCGACCGGGGTTTCTTTTATCACTAATACAATATCTTTCCGACCATGTAGGGATCCTTCAATTGCAGGGCTTCACACGCAAATAATGTGCGCAGGGGAATGAGGGATGGCAACGAACCTGAAGTAATATTGAAAAGGCTTTACAAAGCTCAACAAACATTAGGTCGTCTTTACATGCACAGATCGGCACAGGGAAAAAGTAGTGTCAGCCACGCCGCGAAAACTCACTTTGAGCTACAAACATCGGTCAGCGTGCATTCCATCCATTCATCTACAAGGAAACGTGACGCTCTCGGTTTTGTAGGGTCCACGTTTGCGCAGTGTATTGGAATTGAGCTAGTAACCAAGCCGTTGTGTATAGTTTATGTGAACACTTCGGCGGATTTTATCGTACTTGAACGTAGAGGATACAAAACAGCTGTTTTAGCACTTGGTAGAGGAGCGGGTTCATTCCCACCCTGGTCCTCCAGCTTCGCTCCGCCACAGTTGTTGAAGCGACCTCCGAAAGGCTCAAGAATTACTCCAGACCACCTGAGCCCCGGTTAGCCACTGAACTGACCACCCCCCATACCCGGTGTCCCCTGCTCGTGTTCCGCCGAGGCCAGCCGATCTCAATACTCTTGATCCGACCATAAGCCCACCATGTTCCCCTGACCAGCCCACCAACGTGATTAAAAGCGGTTTGACGTTTCGTCATGGCGTGGGCGGGCATCGTTCGTCTGGGGCCCATCTTTATCATTCGATCATCGTCATCAGCGGCGGCAAGGACTTCATAGTTCATATGTATTTCATCTTCACTGCACTAGTTCACTGATTGTGACCTCGACTGGGACGGTCGCCTTCGCCGAGGGGAACTAAAATGAGAAAACGAGGAAGTGGACATTGCAGCTCACATACCGACTACCGCATCTTTACAACACATTCGCTTAATTTTACGTGAAATAGAAATACAATATCGCAAATAAGCAACCTTGTGTACCACAAATAAACCTGCACATTAACATGAATAGGCTAGAAAACACGTGTTCAACTGGACATAAAATATCATTAGGTGTAGACATCCTTCTGTTGCTTCTCAAATCGCTTTTAAGCATATTGCTATAGTGAGCGTGGAACACCTGTTGCTATAGTGAACGTCGGACTGTAACAGTGCCATAATCGACCACGCTCTCCCTTGGCAGGCATGGAGCGCCACAGCCGCCTACTGGACATGGGTGTGCAGTGAGCTGAATGTCGCCGTAGTGGTAGCTCTGAATTTTTGACTGGGGCAAATGAGGAAAAGGGTATAAAATGTCTCAACACCGAGCACGCTTTCAAGTTGTCTGGGTAATGGGGCGTGGCACAGAACTGCACTGTCTACGGCTGATGCAAGCCTCGTTAACGAAAGCCCCTTAAACAAAGAAATGAAGCCATTGGAGTTCAGGCTTTTGGCCAGTTATATTTAAACATTCGCGCTCTTTATTTTTAAATGTTTGTTCAGCACCTCCGAGCAAGGCACGCCAGACGTTAAAAGCTGCGCAAAAAGGAACTGGACAGACTGGTGCGTTCTTTCCTCCCCGGTTTCTGGCTAGGTAAAATGAAGTGGTGTGGCTGTAAGATGCATCAGGACAACGCGGCACTTTAGCTGGTGGCGTGTTCCCGAAAGTGGTTTTTACCATTCACTACGTAAATCTTGATGAAGTCCGTGGTCCAACGAATAACACGACCTTGAAGGCGCTACACTCCGCTGTCTCCGTTTTGGAGGGCGTACTCAACCGCAAAGCAATAAATACACGCGTATTTATTGCCTACAAGTATACGTGGTCTCCGCAGGTGTCCCTGCACAAATTGAATTTGAACATTCAGCACACGCAGGCGAGAGGAAGAGAGTGAGCAAAGTTGGCCAAACGAAATCACATACAGAAACAGAAGCTCTCTGCGAGCGAAGACCCTTAACATCAACTTCAACAAACGGCAGTTACTTTTTACAATTTGCACACCGTGCGTTATTGTGGTATTCAATGGGCTAGTTATAACTACGGATGGCAAAGAACTGTCAGCTGACCCTGACACCCCCATAAAGAGGCACAGAACGGGGTTCCAAAGGTTGGGATTTTACGTGCGCAGTCGTTAGAGCACTACTCAACGAACGTCCTGCCACAAAAATGGTTTTAAAGCGTTCATTAATACCCGAGTTATCCTCCATTAAAAAGGGTCCGCAATAAGGCTTAGCGCGTTTACGCCATCACCGCGCCTCGAAAGCACTATAGAACTGTGACGTCACCGACCAGGAGCAACACCACCTAGAGAAACAGGGTTGGTTCGAGATGCGCGCAGCCATTGGTCCTGCTCGGCCGTACGTCACGCTATTTTTTTAGAAGAAGACGGCCAAGCTCCGCATACTACAGCCGCTACGTTGTTTTAGGCGGGACCGCGTTCCGGACGCATCGAACTGCTCCTCGCACCGGCCGTTCCCGCGTCGGCACGTCAGTTTTTGATAGCAGCAACATGCGCTTGAAGGGGGGTTCCTAACACAACATGCTCGCTCACGACAATACTTGAAGACAATTGCCAACAACGATTGGCGGGCTGCTAGCATTTCTGCATGTGGCGATGTCGCGGCGAACTGGTCCCACCGAGGTCGGAGGAAAGGCTTACCATCCCTGCAATTCTTCAGACACCGCTTTGTAAGGCAGCGTTGACTACGGATCCCCAGCGCTATCTTTGACTGCACTATTACCCCCTTTCACGCATTTATCACTGCTTTTCAGCAATAGTCCCGCGGTGGCGGCCGGTGACAAGTTTTGGCTGCTCTCGTGTATGCCGCATTGTGCATAGACAGCCCAATGGGCTGCTCGTCGACCGTGCAGGCAGATGCTTGCCGCGGGTGCACGTGTAGCGGTCGCATTTGCCTGCAAAAATGAACGGTGTTTTTTGGCGTTATTCATACCATAACGACGCGCTATATCTACTAACTCAGCTAAGTCCGTGTGACGGATGGCGACGATCGGCATTCGTAGGTGCCGCCGTCGCAGGACGTATACGCCCTGCCGTCAGCGCTGGAGCACCGCGCGCACCCGCGTTTCCCCCAAACGAAAACGCCGATTGGCTAGAGCATATAAAGGGGTCCACCAATAGCGCCGCCGTACGGTTAAGTGCTTCATGCGTGCCATCACAAGCAATTTATTGCACATCACAGGGAAGCTGTAGGCGAGAAAGGAAATAAACAAAGGATCATGACTGCGTGTTTGTCCAGCCCCTGCTTTACACAGAGGTGTAATATTTTGTATACGTTGTCCTGAAGGGGTACTCTAGAGATTGTGCCATTGAAATGGCGACCTTCAGAAGTATATATAAATCCCCTTTAAGATATACACGAGCCTCATACGAATTTACTGTGCTCAAGCTCGAGTGCGACAATCGCAAATTTATTTTGGCAAGGCTTCTACCTTTTACTTGACAGCGGTATACGCGTTTTATAGAAACGGCAGCATTCATTGCCCATTCTCTAGGAGACATGTTTCCTATGTTCCACCATAAAAGGCACTGGTTATTGTCCACTTTTTGAAGAAACGCAAAACTGAGGTATCCTGTCCTAGGGCATGACAACAAGCCTGCTCCATGGAACGGCTGAAGTAAAACTTGTGAATCGCGCTTTCCGAAGTGGTGCCCGAAGCTGGCTAGTGGCATGCGTGGCATGGAAGTGTTTGAAATAAAGATTGTCATCAATGTATCTAGACGGCATGAAAAGTTTCCAGCCCAGAATACCTCACTTTCTTTTAAAGTAAAATGTTTATTGTTACAGCCAGCTATTTAGAAGATAAAAAGCCCTGCTCAATGGAAACACACTAGCTGTTTGTTGTAATCGTTACGGCAAACTTTTGAGTGTGGGTGTCTGGTTTGCTCCACAAGCTTAAATTTTTTGCAGGAGCAGGTACACTTGGCGCAGCGTTTGTGCCATGACGCAGAGTCGCAAAAAGTTCAAGATGATTAGATGTCTCGAATACGCTCCAAAATCGATTAAAATGGCGGGAACTTTTGTTTTTCCCCGAAAACTTTAAAATCAAGGTACTCATAGTAAATAAGAATATTCTAGGTAGTAAGATATTATTAACGCGCTACGGGAAGACATAATTATGGAGTAGATGGATTTTAGGAACAAAACACTTAATATTATGTCCAGCAGTGAGCAAACCAACCTATGCTGCTAATACCATTTTTCACAAAGAAAATACGGTATTTTGTCTTTTCGGTCTTTCAATGCAATGCGCATTACACATTTTTAAATTTTGCCTTTCAGGTATCGCGGGTGACAACCTGCACATGCAAAATTGGCGACCAAATAATACCGCGTAAGGAGGGCACGAAATGTAAGGTAAGAAACACAAGTGTTTACTTATCATGTTTATAAATTTCTGAGTGCTCTTTCAATGGCAGCCCTTCCAAGATTACTCTTACAATCGGTGCTTTTCTGGGTCAGATACACATTTTATATCAAAAAGGGCAATAAACTCCATTTTTATTGGAATATATGTGCTGTTTGAGGCCCCACAAAAATTAATCCTCGGTGTTGTTTCATATTTTTTACAAAATAGCGCCCACCAGAAGTAGCTTACCAGAAAAAACAATAAAATTAGAACTTGAAGCGTAACTCAAACAATAACAGCGGTGTTAGGAAGGCCTTTTACGGACCCCTGTTTGGACTCCACGATCAGTGAGTTTTGTCAGCTACAATGTGTTTTTTAGGTACATGGAAAAATCGCAAAGCTCTCTCCTATGTAGGCTTCTCAGGATGGAAATGCGCAATCACGCAAAGCAGACATACCCGCACAGTTCTTCATTATATATAACAAACATTTAGACCAGTGTTACTAAATCTACAGTCTCCTGCAAAAGGCAATAATATTGCTTGATCCCTATTGCCTAAACTGGCCTCCACAGTAGCCCGAAGGGAGCCTAATTCAAAAGTTTAAAATTGCACGAGAAGTTCCAGAACCGGATGTTTGGAGACATTTCTTGCGTATATGTAGTTGCTTTCCAGAAGGATGTTAGAATGTTAGACAGTTTTTCGATCAGCAAAAGAGGGTGTTATTAACTGCCAGCCAAACTCATGCTTTGGCGGCTTTTTTGGTGTCGTTTGATTAGCATGAATGGAACACTCTAAAATCAGAATCAATGTCACTGTGACATACTTTTTACGAAAGATTGATATCCCAGGGACAATACGACGAAAGTATATCTTAAGAGAACGTTCATTGTCACTGGGAAACACAAACAAACGTTTTAGCAGACAACGCAGCCCACAAAACTGGTATTTGCAGTTATGAAATTAGGAACACATTCTAGAATCGCATGATAACAATGTACTAAAAGGTAAAGGCTCGTTTACAAGTAGACAGTAATATATATCTCTGTGGCAGTTGAATAAATGCTGTAGTAAAGATATAACAGTATGAAGGTTAAAGGAGTTCGGCGTCGTCAAAAGATTTGAAAGGGGAAGTTCTTACCCAATACGAAGTGGTGTCGCTTGAACAAAACAAAGATTTCTCGTCCAGTTTTACAAGTTGCAGGAGCACCGTGCCTGCCTAGACCATACCTAAGTGAAGAACAGCTTCTTGTGCCTTGTTGGACATTCTAATTAGAAGGCCGCTTTTAGTGAGCGATCCCTGGCAGAACACTCGTTTAACGGCGGCTTTGACACAGTTAACGGCAGCAAAGAAAGCACCAGTTCGGAAAACAGTAGAAACGTTCGTTTGCCGACTACTATTTGTTTGCATTTTTCAAGCTTACCCAGCATTCAGCTATGAAGGCTGCCAGATCGTAGACTTTCGTTTAGGGCAACCGAAACTGAGATTCTAGAGTCTCAATTAAACTTGTATCTTCAGAAGCCCCGGGTGAGCGATGGACAACTAAACTTAGAACTCCTGATTATGTTTTGCTTCGAAGAGCTGCAGGTTGTTTAGAAGTTTTACGTTCGGGGGAAGCCGCTTGAGCAGGCTGAGGCAACGCTACAACACACAAGAGGCCAAATGCTAACAGAACTGTGTCGGAATCGTGAGCGAAAATTTTTCGAGGCTGTGGAGAAAAAGAACGCCCCAATCGCAAGACCTGGAATGCAATTTATACTGGTACCCTTCCGTGCAATACCGCCCTGCGTAGCCAAGCATTTCAACTCCTGCAAGGAGAGATTTTACAAAATAAATGAATGTTTAATATTCTTTACAGGGTTAGGGTCCACGCCGCCTTCATAAACTGGTTCATTTCGTGGAATTATTTGATGTTTGGGTATAGAAGACTAAAAAAGGAAATTGTCCTGTACAGTTTCTTTATTGTTTGGTGGGTACCGGCGCTTTGTACTTTTAGATGCGGAGCATCTCTTGCTCGGAGGGATGTCACTTCTCCTTGCCCCATCCGCAGCGCCTCTGATGATGATTGTGGCAGGATGCCCCTATGAATTGGCCAACCAAAGAATCCATCACGAGATACCTTCGCGTTAAACCGCCGTCGTCATCTTCCCGTAGGGGAACCGCTGGAGAAGAAGGAGAAGAAGACAAAGCTGCGAAGAGGAGGGCGCCTACACTGTTAATCCATCACGACATAGCTTCGCGTTCAACCACTGTCGTCATCTTTGCGTAGGGGAACCGCTGAATGAGAAGAAGGCGAAGAAGACAAAGCTGCAAAGAGGATGTGTACGTTCTCTCAGCCGGTGCACCAACGTCAACAACCTTTACCTCACCAACGCTGACGGAGCCTACCGATTCTACCACAGCGACGACAATATCGAAACGAACATGATGTACGAGTTTTGGGGCATCGAAAACCACCGCCTACTCACCGTCACACAACAGTACTTGCGTCCCTTTGCCACCGGCGTGGACCCGCACGCGGAATTACCTCTGGCGCTACTGAACACCAGACCACTCAACATAACGGCAACACAATGGAACCACACGGAGCCCCCATGATGCTTCGCATTCTCATCAGGGTTCCCCACGGGAAGATTGTGTAAATTTTTTTAGTCCTTTAAAATAAGGTCGCAGCGCAACCCGATGATTCAAGATTGACTGCAGTTAGGAGGGCCCAATGCTGAGCCACCTTAGCCATCTAATGAAGTGTTTTAGCTACATACAAACATGTTGGTGCAGACGGGGCGGTGTCAATAGAGCACCCGACGAAAGGGCGCGGGACCAAAGAGCACCGACATAACAGCACGACGTCAACAGGGCACGCGTAAAAACCGCACGGAACAGAAGAGCACGGCGTCAACACCGCACGTGACAGAAGAGCACAGCGACAGAACAGCACCGCGTCAGAACAGCACAGTCGCAGAAGGGCCTGTTTTATAGAACGCCTAAATGGCCAATTTAAATTTTAACACGTATACAAACATTACAGAGGGCGCAAAATTCTCTTTTTTTTTGCGTTCCGTTACTCTTTCTCGGAAAACATGTTCCGGCTTTAATTATTCGACTATGTAGGATGTTTGAAACGCAAGCAGCGGAAGCCAGGCACGTGATTTGGTGAAACTCTTCAGACACCAAGAGAAAACGCCCTTGTATAGAACGAAAAAATTCAAAAAGAAAAGGCGAAAGGCTGGCTGGTATGAAATTCAAAATGGCTTTTGTTTCCTTTTAAACATCAAGTTCCATAGAAATGATCACTTACACTAATCGTTTTTTAAATAGCCCTGCAATTTTGGGGGATAATACAAGAGTATAATATTAATAATAATAATAATCAATCAATCAATCAACCAATCAATCAACCTTTATTTTCGTTGCCCAGGAACAACCCTAGGGTCTTGGTGCTGGTACACCATACAAAATGAAAAAAAAACACACTAAAATTAAGACGAGACAACACACAAAAACAACCTGTATGACTTAAACAATAAAGTAAAAATAGTTACAGAAATCTTAGAAAGCAAAAAAAGGAAAAAAAGAGAAAAAAAGAACAGAAAGTCAAAAAGGAAAAGACAGGCTTGGCGTTGCAAGCCATAACACTCGGCCAGCGAAGCGTGCAATAGAGTTGAAAAATAGGAACTATACAAGCAAATATTGGATGAACATGACATAGAGTATACGTATAAATAAAAGGTTTTCTAACATGTTAGGAAGTTCCACAAAAAAAAATAAGAGAGAGAAAAAGCTTCAGCGTTACCAATACTGACACTAAAACGTACAGATATTCAATCAACACAAAACAAGGAAAACTGAAAAACAAGCAATAATACTGTTCGCATATAACAAATACGGTACATAAATTTGGAATGACATAAAGAACTTAAGCTACAACAGTTTTCAACTAATTAGAGAACATAGTAAAAGAGCTCTGGAATATATCAAGACGAACGGAATATTCATTATATGAACATTGTATTCGGCTGATGGACGAGCGTCGGCTATTTAAAGCAGCTGGTCTGAAAGCTGGAAATTTCCTGAAAAGTTTATTTCGTAAATTGACATTGATAAGTGTAACCAAATCGTCACACAAAATATTACCACGAAGAAGTTTATAGAGAAAGATAATATCAGCTCGCATTCGTCGACACTAAATGGAAGAAACGGAAGGAAGGAAGGAAGAATATAGAAGAAAGGCAGGAAAGTTAACCTGGCTAGAGCCTAGTTTGCTATCCTGCACGTGGGGAAGGGGAAATGGGCAAAAAAGAGAGAGGAAGAAACAGAGGAAAAGTTCGACCGGACACGTATGCCCAGCACTGAGGCACTGACAGTGATTGACACTGGAAGCTCTCAGTCTATAGCCAAGTGTTCAAGTTCGTCGCCCGTAGAAAACGTAATAGTTCCCTAGTCGCCTTCTGAGCGGATGACTGAGAAGGCCAGTGGCACAGAATCTTTCCCTCCGAAAATGGCCGCCGAGAGTCCAGGTTCCTCAGCGCTGACAACAGCTTTTTTCTTTCAGCAGAGTAGCGTGGGCACTCGCATAAAACGTGGCGTATCGTCTCCGATGTGCCGCACGTTTCGCACTCCGCCCTTGCTGCCATTCCTATTAAGTACGAGTAAGCATTTGTGAATGCCACCCCCAGCCAGAGACGGCAAAGAAGAGTTGCGTCAGACCGTGGGAGGCCTAGTGGAAGGGGACGTTGCAAGTGCGGGTCAAAGGCACCAATGCGTGCGCATGTGGAATCTTCTGGAGACCATTGGGAGATAGCTGTTTCCCGGGCAAGAATGCGGAGGACCCTAGCTGCGTCCGTCCTGGACAATGGGATGAGTACAGTTGTCGCTGTTTGATGCGCCAGCCGGCGGCAGCGTCCGCACTTTCGTTGCCGACAATGCCGCAGTGGCTAGGAAGCCACTGTAGGGTGACATCATGACCCGCCTGGGCAGCACGGTCGTATACCATTCTTATTTCTGTCAGGAGCTGTTCGTGAGGTCCCCGGCACAGCGCTGACTGGAGTGACTGAAGTGCAGGCTTCGAATCACAGAAGATAGCCCATCTGCGGCACGAACTTTGCTCGATGGTGTGAAGAGCGCTACGGACTGCCGTAAGTTCTGTAGCCGTGGATGTCGTAAGATTGGCTATCTTGAATTTGCTGCACACTGACAGTCGTGGTATAACGACAGCTCCGGCAGAACCCGAAGATGTTACCGAGCCATCAGTGTATACATGGG
>NW_027526335.1:158647084-158809235 GCF_048455015.1 Haemaphysalis longicornis
GCCGCCGCGATGAGTTTGAGCACATGCACCACTGCAGAGAGCCTCAGAACGTTAACATGAGCGCTCCAAGAAAGGCCTCTGTCGACAACTATGCTGAGAAACTTGTGATTTCTCACATAAGACACCCTTTCATCATTAATATACAAAGGGTACGCATACATAGGCTTTCGTGTAAACGGAAGCACGGCGCATTTGCTGCTGGATAGTTACAACCCTTGTCCGTGTAGATATGAGGTCGTCAAGTCTGCGGCATTTTGCAGTCGGGCGCGCACATGCCGACGAGTCACGCCATCTGCCCAAACACATATATCGTCGGCATATATCGACACGTGAACCCTCCTTGGAAGGCGAGAAATCAGGCCAATTAGTGTAAGGTTGAACAGTGTAGGGCTCAGGACGCCTCCTTGGGGAACACCACGGTGACTATAGTGAGCTGATGTCGGCCCATCTGCAGTCATAACAAAGAATGACCTCTCTGTTAGATAGTTCCGTATCCACTGGTAGACCCGGCCACCGAGCCCCACAGCCTGCAGTACTTTGAGAATCGCATCGTGCTCCACGTTATCGTAGGCCCCTTTAACGTCGAGGAACAACGCGGCGCATATCCGCTTCGCACTTTTCCGCTGCTGCACAAAAGTCACCAAACCAATAACGCAGTCAATGGATGAGCGTCCACGACGGAATCCAGCCATGACATCAGGGTAGACATTGTAACGCTCCAGGAACCACTCCAGACGTGCGATAATGATTCGCTCCATCAGCTTTCCAACGCAACTTGGAAGGAAAGCTTTTCAAAAAAGACATGATGCCGTTTGCGTCTCCTTGCACATGACGGAAGCGGTGCTTAAAGATAGAAAGGAACTTATTTTGAACCCTTTCGATACGGTCACTATTGGACTTGCAAGTTCCATTCCAAACAACAGGCCCGTATTCGAGAAGAGGTAAACAGAGAGCCGAATACAACTTTAGGAAAGGAAGCGGACCTTTCAACTCTATAGAATACCTGCAAACAGCACCCAGACATCGAAGAGAGCGTCGGGTAATTTGTGTAATGTGGGAAGAGAAAGTCAGAGAAGAATCAAACAGTACTCCCAAGTCACGAATTTCGGTCACCCTCGGCAATGCAGTGCCTGCAATTCTATAAGAGTATTGCAGCTGTTGAGTTTTTCTACTGTAGGAAACCACTTTAGTTTTTGAAGGGTTCAAAATAAGGTCGTTGTTGGTGCACCAACGATGGAATGACACAATATCAGCCTGAGGAGGATTACAGTCCTGAACACTACGCACTTCTCTAAAGATTTTTATATCATCTGCATACAACAAAAAAGAAGAGTTTTGAATGGCAGAAGCAACATCGTTAATGAAAATGGAAAAAAAAGAGGACCCAGAACGGAGCCTTGTGGTACACCACTGGTTGCTTTGTACCTAAATTATGTTTGACCGTTAACACTTACATAGCAATATCGCTCCTTGAGATAGCAATGTATAAGACCCACCATAGAAGCGTGTACATCTAACAGAGTGAGCTTGGCAAGCAATAACGAGTGGTTGACAACATCAAAGGCTTTGCTAATGTCACAGTAAACCACATCCAGCTGGCTTCTACCAACGATTGCTGGGAAAGCCTGCTCCATGAAGCATACAAGGTTCGTGGAAGTTGAACGACCACGCATAAATCCATGCTGATTAGGAATGAGGACGTGTTTAAATGAGAAAGACAAGACCGTATGAAGAGATAGCTCGAAAATTTTAGAGGCAGAACAAAGCAGCGAGACAGGCCTATAGTTTATAGCATCAGTTTTTAGGCCTGACTTGAAAACAGGGAATACGCGAGAGATTTTCCATGAGCGAGGGAACGTGCCAGACCGGAGACAGTTATTAAATATTGAAGTGAACACAGGAACAACTATATTTGCATATGTTTTTAGAATTGCAGCAGGAATACCATCACGCCCACACGAAAGCGAGGGCCTGAGCCACTTGATGCTGGTCCGAATTATGTTCTCGGCCAGTTGCAAACAACCGGAGTTCCCGCCCTGGTGACAAGGGACACTGCTGTTATCACTACCACCGCTAATCCCAAAAAGAAGAAAATTGACGAGCAAAGCAGCCGGCCACCTTGGCAACCTCATCGCCGTTGGAGTCTAGTAGACGAATAGAATCTTTAGGTGTACTAGATCTAGAATGGATGTACTTCCAGAAGGCTTCCGGTTGATGAGTTGCTTTAGTTTCTACCGACGCCAGGTACTAAGTACGATCACTTTTGTGTAATATTTTACATTGGACACGTAGGCGCCGGAATTCCTGAGCGAGCTGGTTGGCACCAGAGCGCTTCATCTTTCTGTGCGCACGTTCCTTGAGTTTCAGGACATCCCGCAATTCAGAAGAAAACCAGTGCGGAAACTTGAATTTCTTCGGTAAATATTGCGGGATGTATTTCTTCATATTCGAAAGCACAATCTCAGTGAAACGGTCGACTCGTTCATTGGCATCAGTGTGGTCAATGACGGTCGACCAAGGGGCAGCGGAAAAGTAGCCATACAGCGCAACATAATCTCCCCGGGCGAAAGCGTAACGAGGTAGCGTGTTGTTCGAATTTACGCAACGGTGGAGCGATGAGGGGAGGCAACAGGAAATATAAAGAGGAGGATGAAATCTGTTGGGTATTACTAAAGAACAATCAGAGCGCGACACACTAACACCATCAAAGTTCGAAAAGCACAGGTCCAGAATATTTCCACTGCAATTTTTTATGCGATTACACTGTGCCATAGAAGTAAAAGCCAAAAAATCGAGTAACCTATAACCCTTCTGTTCAATGTAGTGGTTATAGTGAGAACAGGTTTGCTGACTCCACTGAACGCCAGGAGCATTAAAATCTCCAAGGAGGAGGACCTTGCGGTTGCCATGAGTTATAAGCACCTGTTCAATGGAGGAGATTAATTTATTGAACGCGTCAGGAACTACATCAGGAGGAATGTAAAAAACACCAACTAAAAGTTTTCTAGTTTTAGAGCAATTAATTTCGACCCATAATGACTCATCTGCGTTATCAATATCACTACGTAGCACACACGGGAGAGATTTGTTAACGGCGAGAAGGACCCCGCCCCCTTTTTGTTTGAATCCCGTTAAAGCTCTATCATTGCGATATACATGATAATTTTGAGGAAAATAATCACTGGAAAGAATATCAGGGCATAACCAAGTTTCAGATATAGCTATTAGCGGAAAGCAAGAAGCCAGAACATTACCAAAAAATTCAGTCCCCTTAGTTCGAAGACCTCGCACATTCTGATAAAAAACATCTAAACTAGTCATGATTGTTTTTCCTATGTGATGCGCTCAGAGCTGTGAAGCATGCCTTCGCGAAACATGCCTCAAAACTCTTTAAAGAGGCAGTCTTTCGGCCAAACAGCGGGGTCATTTAAGCGCTCGAAACACTCTTTATTCAAGGAAATATAAAAGGATGCATACGTGTCGAATTTAGTCTTCAGTCGTCGGCAGCTCAAGGGCAAGACACCTAAAGTTGACAGATGGACATTGAGACTAACAGTGGTGGTGGTCAGAGAAAGCTTTGAAACGAACATAGCTTTGGGGCGCTGCGGCTGCGAAACGACGACAAGCCCCGATGTGTTCGATGCACCCACATATGCCCGGCTTCGGCGATTCTTCTCAACAATGGGAGGGTGACAGTCAGGCACAGACACGGAAAGCACCTGCGAAGGGGTGGACGGAGTTGGAGGCAGTGTCGGAGACGCCGGAGACACCACCTGCAGCGGAGCCGACGTAGCCGACGAAGATGGCACTTCCTTGTTGACAACTTTGGCGAAAGAAGGCTTCCCCAAACGGCCGCGCACTCCATCCTGCAAGGCAGCGGGGCGGCGAAGCAATCCACCTCTTTCACAACCCCACTGCGCATGCGCAATCCCCTAGCGGCCAAGTCCCTAAGCAGTCCAGTAGGGGCAGCAGACGACATTCCCCAAAGCTCCCTCACATGCGGGAAGGGGTCGTGGTTGTATTTACATCGTTTGCTTTTTTGTGTGTGCTCGTTGTGCGCGGAACAATGCCCACAACTTGTGCTGCGTTCCGCTGTAACTCGGAGTGCCGAAAAGGGAACGGTGTCGGCTTCTATCGCTTCCCGTCGGCCGCACGCTGTCGGCTACGGCGGTTTGCGTCGCTCGCGTCGGCTCGGGTGATGGCAACTTAAGGCTTAGCATCCTGGCGAATATTTGATCGCTGCTATCTGTGCAACTGCGAATGACAATCCGCAACACAACTTTTCACTACACTATCATCCCCTTTCTCGCATGTGGAACTCTGTTTAAGTTATAACTGCCGTTTGAGCGATCGGTGATCAAGACATCTGCGTAGCCTGTTTCGATGCTTCCGCGCAGGTATCGCCATCTCTCGCCCGCTCGGCGCACCGCGCGCCGCGGCGACCGGTCAGCGTAGGCTTGCCCCGCGGCAGATATAGCTGATCGCCGCTTTTAAAATAAGCCCTGACAACAATCCCTAGCACAATTTTTCACCACACTAACACCTACTTTCTCGGATGTGGAACTTTTTAGCGATCAGATTGATGCAGAAGAGCAGCGACAAGCGCGGTTGCTACCGTGGTCTGCGCCGGTTCGAGCCGCTGAGTGTTCCGAGCTGGCAGGCGCGGCCGGCGTGTGCGCGGACTGTTTCCGAAGGCATAAAACGCTTCACGATTGCTTGCTTTATCCATTTCTTGCGAACAAACGCGCAGAATCTACAAATTCAGCTCAGCGATCATCGTAGTTGACCATGGGGCAAAAACTGTGGGCGGAGCGACGCCGACGACGCATCTCATGCGCGCATCGGGCCGTCTCAAATTCCCGCGTACGACTAGTCGTGGCGACAGTCGTAACGATCAGTCGCATGCGAATCGCGTGTAACAATCGTACATGTGTCCAGCGCTTAAAGGCATTTTGCGAACTGCCGGCCTTTGTTGAGCTGGCGATCGCACTTCATGCCAGACGACTCCAAGTACTGCTCGCTCTGCTGCTCGGACGGCACACGGATCTGTCCGAGATTTCTCTGCCAGCCCTCATTCAGTGATAAGAAGCCGCCTGGTATTATGTGATGACCAGGGGCTGTCATCTTAAGGCGTTATAACACCAACACAGAAGAAAAACTTCGGTTGCTCCTCGCCGTAATGTGGGATTGCCGTGCATACAACGAGAACGCAGCCGGTGGAAACACCGGCAAACCCTACAGCTTCAACTTCCGCTAGGCACGCTAGGTGGCAGCACACCGCAATGAAAGAGGCGGATTCGGCTCGCAAGGAGCAAACCTCTGCACGCAGGGAAGCGACCAGCTTCAAATAATGGGCGCGGTCTCCCTCCCTCTCCTCACGGAGGCAGTCAAAAGCCTGCGCGTTTTCCCGGCGCAGAAGGTCGTTGTCCTCGCGCAGCCCGGCCACTTGGTTGCTGATAAAAGAAATCCCCTCCAGCGCGTCAATGAGGAGCGCGCGAAGACCGGCAGCTTCGGCGCCAAGGTCACCCGGTTGGGGCGGGGGCGCCGGGGCCTTCTTGACGACTGTCGGCGAGTCTAGACGAAGGGAGCAGGAGGAAGAAGGCCTGCTTGCGGGCGCGCCGGAATCGTCGCTGGCTCCACTAGTCCTAGCCGCCACCTCAACCGTTTCGCAGATATTGCACTTGAAGGGCCGTGCACCACATCTCAGCAGCTGAAGCTCAGCGTCCGGCTATACAACACACTTCGTGTGCACGCGTTTCTTGCAGGCAACGCAGCGGAAAAACTTTTGTTTACCGTAAAAAACGCAAGAGCATAGAAGACAGCAATCCTTGCTAGGCGCCATCTTGCGGAAGAATTATTATTATTATGATTAATAATAATATTTAATATTATTAATAATTAATAATAATCAATCAATCAATCAACCTTTATTTTTGGTGCCCAGGAACAACCCTAGGGTCTTGGTACTGGTACACCATATACAAGCATTCATAAAAACAAACTAAAATCAAGACAACACAACACAGAAAACCATATATATGAAAGAAACAATAAGGTAAAAATAGTTACAGAGATCCCAGAAAGCAAAACAGCAAAACAGCAAAAAAAAAAGGAAGCCTAGTGTTAGAAGCCATGACAGCCGGCCAGCAAAACGTTGAAGGCACGTGAAAAATTGAAAATACACAAGCAAATACTCAATGCACATGACGGAGATAGATTATACACATAAAACAAAGGTTTTGTAACAAAATGTTAGCAAGTTTCAAAATGAAAAAACGAAGTTCAGCGTTACAAGCACTGACACTTAAACCGACAGAAATTCAAGCAACACAAAATCAGGAAAAGTGAAAAACAAACAAGCAAGATGATGATTTGCATAAAATAAATACGGAACAGAAATACGGCACATAAATGACATAAAGGCACTTAAGCTACAACAGTTTTCAATTCATTAGAGAACAAAGACAAAGAGCTCTGGAATATATCAAGACGATCGGAATATTCATTATATGCACATTGTATTCTGCAGATGCACGAGCGTCGTCTACTTAAAGCATCTGTTCTGAACGTTCAAAATCCTCGGAAAAGTTTGTTCGGCAAGTTGACATTGATAAGTGCAACCAAGTCATCACACAAAATATCACCATGAAGAAGTTTATAAAGAAAGATAATGTCAGCTCTCATTCGTCGACACCAAAGGGAAGGAATACTTTTGAGACAAGACATGCTGCCATTTGCGTCTTCTTGTACATGACGGAAACGGTGCCTAAAGATAGAAAGGAACTTATTTTGAACCCTTTCGATGCGGTCACTATTGGACTTGCAAGTTCCATTCCAAACAACAGAACCGTATTCGAGAAGAGGTAAGCAGAGAGCTGAATACAACTTTAAGAAAGGAAGAGGACTTTTAAACTCTCTAGAATACCTGCAAACAGCACCCAGACATCGAAGAGAGCGTCCGGTAATTTGTGTAACGTGGGAAGAGAAAGTCAGAGAAGAATCAAATAGTACTCCCAAGTCCCGAATTTCGGTCACCCTCGGCAGTGCAGTGCTTGCTATTTTATAGGAGTATTGCAGCTGTTGAGTTTTCCTACTATAGGAAACAACTTTAGTTTTTGAGGGGTTCAAAATTAAGTCGTTTTTGGTGCACCAACGATGGAATGACACGATATCAGCCTGAAGAGAATTACAGTCCTGAACATTACGCACTTCTCTGAAGATTTTTATATCATCAGCATACAACAAAAAAGATGAATTTTGAATGGCAGAAGCAACATCGTTAATGAAAATGGAAAAAAGAAGGGGGCCCAGAACGGAGCCCTGGGGTACACCACTTGTTGCTTTGTATCTAAATGATGTTTGACCGTTAACACTTACATAGCAATATCGCTCCTGGAGATAGTAACGTATAAGACCCACTAAAGAAGCGTGAACATCTAACAGAATGAGCTTGGCAAGCAATAACGAGTGGTTGACTACATCAAAGGCCTCGCTCATGTCACAGTAGACCACATCAAGCTGGCTTCTACCAACGACTGCTGGGACAGCCTGCTCCATGAAGCATGCGAGGTTTGTGGAAGTTGAGCGACCACACATGAAGCCATGTTGATTAGGAATGAGGACGTGTTTAAGTGAGAAAGACAAGACCGCATGAAGAGATAACTCGAATATTTTAGAGGCAGAACTAAGGAGTGACACTGGCCTATAGTTCATGGGGTCAGTTTTTGGGCCTGACTTGAAAACAGGGAATACACGAGAAATTTTCCATTTCCAGGCAGTTATTAAATATTGAGGTGAACACAGGAACGAATATATTTGCATACGTTTTTAGAATTGCAGCAGGAATACCATCTGGCCCAGAAGACAACGAGGGCTTTAGCCTCTTGATGCTGGTCCGCACGATGTTCTCATCCAATTGGAAACAAGCGGAGTTACCGTCCTGGTGACAAGAGACGCTGCCGTCATCACTACCACCGCTAAGCCCAAACAAAGAAGAAAACTGACGAGCAAAGCAGTCGGCCGCATCTGCAACCTCATCGCCGTTGGAATCCAGAAGACGAATAGATTCTTTCGTTGTACTAGATCTAGAATGAATGTATTTCCAGAAGGCACCCGGCTGATGAGTTGCTTTAGCTTCAACTGACGCCAGGTACAAAGCATGATCACGCTTGTGCAATATTTTGCATAGGGCACGTAGGCGCCGGAACTCCTGAGCGAACTGATTCGCACCAGAGCGCTTCATCTTTCTGTGCGCACGTTCTTTGAGTTTCAGGGCATCCCGCAATTCAGAAGAAAACCAGTGTGGGAACTTGAATTTCTTTGGTAAATATTGCGTTATGTATTTTTTCATACCCAGAAGCACAATCTCAGTAAAACGGTCAACTTGTTTATTGACATCAGAGAGGTCAATGACTGTTGACCAAGGGGCAGCAGAAAAGTAGCCATACAGCCCAACGTAATCTCCCCGGGCGAAAGCGTAGCGAGGTTGCGCATTGCTTGAAATTACAGAACAGTGGAGTATTGTAGGAAGGCAACAGGAAATACAAAGAGAAGGATGATATTTGTCGGGTATTACTAAAGCACAATCAGAACGCGACACACTAACACCATCGAAGTTTGAAAAGCACAGGTCCAGAATGTTTCCACTGCAGTTTTTTATGTGATTACGCTGTGCCATGGAAGTGAAAGACGAAATATCTAGTAACCTATTACCCTTCTGTTGAAAGTGGTGGTTGTAGTGGGAACAGGTGAGGTGGCTCCACTGAACGCCAGGAGCGTTAAAATCTCCAAGGAGGAGGACCTTGAGGTCGCAATGAGTAGTGAGCACCTGTTCAATGGAGGAGACTAACTTATTGAACGCGTCAGGAACTACATCAGGAGGAACGTAAAAAACACCAACTAGAAGTTTTTCAGTTTTAGATATATGAATTTCGACCCATAATGACTCACCTGCGTTTTCAATATCGCTACGTAGCACACACGGGAGAGATTTGTTAACTGCGAGAAGTACCCCGCCCCCCTTTTGTTTGCATCCCGTTAAGGCACGATCATTACGATATACATGGTAATTTTGAGGAAAAAAATAATCACTGGATAGAATATCAGTGCACAACCAAGTTTCAGATATAGCTATTAACGGAAAGCAAGATGCCAGAACATTACCAAAAAATTCAGTCGCCTTAGTTCGAAGACCTTGCACATTCTGATAAAAAACATCTAAACTGGTCATTATTCTTTTTCTGATGTGTTGCGTTCAGAGCAGTGAAGCATGCCTTCGCGAAACATGCCTCGAAACTCCTTAATAATAATAATAATAATAATATTAATAATAATAATAATCAATTAACCTTTATTTTCGGTGCCCAGGAAACCACATACAACACATTATTAAAAGAAACGTAAGACAGCACGGTACAACACACAAAATCACCGATATGACCGAAAAGCAAAAAAAGAAACAGCGTTGCAAGCTATGGCCCTTGGCCACGAAACTTTCAAGGCACTTGAGAAAAGGAAATATACAAGAAAATACACAGTGCACATGATAGAGACAGAGTGTACATATAAAACGAGAGTTTCGATTTTTGAAAAGTTACACTGCAATAAAGTATTACCCTAAAACGAGCGATGCCTTTGGGATGTCCCATCATGTCGAGACACACAGCAAACATAGCAACAAGTTTGGCAGAACAATAGCGAACAAAACAATGGCAAGAGTATAGACATAAATTATCAGACCAACAAATCACAGAGATAATAAAAAAATTGGCCGCGTATCTGCTCCTTTCGTTGCAAATGCCGTCAAAAGACGATCGTCTTTATCGGCTTTTGCGAAGTAAATGCCTCCCTTCGCTTTCCCGCTCACCTCTCATGTTGTTCCTCTTGCGTCGCGCTCCTCCCAAGGTAAAGACGCCAAAGCTTTGCTTAAATCATTTTAAATTTCCCGCGTTCCACTGCTCCAAACCGGGTGTCTCGATGCGAACGCTGCCGTACGGCGAAGACGCGCGTTAATCGAGGCGCCCTACTTCAACGTTTAGAGAACCGCGTTTCCCTACTCCACGTGCGTTGCAAGCAGAACGTGGAACCTATCTAGTGGAACCTTGCGTAACTGTTGCCGGTTGATTTCTTAAAATGGCGCCAGAAGCTGTAGTGGCGCGGGCAACAGCAGGCGACAGCGGAGTGAATTCTTTTTATGCAGTTGATGAAGTATTTAATTTCGCATATGTCAAGCATGTTTGATTTTTTTCTAAAGGAACACTGCAAATATCACTTGTGTATTAATTTGTTGTCTCATATTTGCGTAATGTCTTGTTCTTCTTCAACAATGTTGACAAGTATGAACATTACACCGGACATAGACGGGTAGATTTAGCTGTGACTATATAAGACTATTGCGCAGGCATTGTTTTGCTTTGGCCGGGTGGCTTAATCGAGTCACAGACAGACAGACAGACGGACAGACAGACCAAACTTTCTGGGTTTAAGTTGCCCAAGAAAGACTATCGTCTTAAATAAAAAATGATGAATGAAACAACCAATTAATTGTTTATTAGTGTGTCCAGGAACGATGTGCTGGTGCGGAAATAAAACTGCATATCTCAGAAAAATTTAGAAAATAGCATTGTATAGTCTGAACGAGAATGAGACACTTTGAGATACACACACGCCGACACAAGCACATGACCCGAGCACATATGCAAACAAGGCATTGCAATCACTGCATAGCAATAAGACACTGATGACTGCTATGGAGACTACAAATGTAATACAACAAGGCATGATTAAAACTCTGTACACTGAAACATGTAAACCGGAAAAAGATATTAGCTAAAGATCACGCCACAATGAAGGCATAAAACTGACATACACAAGAGAATATCGAAACAATCAGCATACATACATAGTTAACCAACCCCGGCAGCATAAAGTGTGTGAATGGACGTTACATACTAGGGTAAGAAAACTACTCTTGGTTTGTCAAGCTACGCAGTTTCTTATAAAAAGCTGGAAAGGGACGAGGGAATACGTCCAAACTTTCTGCGTGCATATTGTATAGGTGCTGAATGCGTCCCACGGGACTCTTGACACGGGCAGAGACATGAAACGGTCTAGGGGCCCTGGTGTTGCCTGTCGGGGTTCTCAAATTTATGGAACCAAACCACTCTGTGCAATCAATGAGGTCGTGGACCAGTTTGTACAACAATAAAAGGTCAGCCTTGGCCCTCCGACTGTGTAAAGAATCCATTACAAGCAAGCTGGCGTCATCAACACCAGGATCATCTTTAGCCTTCGGAGTAGCGTACCTATGCTTTAGTATTGTGAGAAATTTAGTTTGCACCCTCTCAATGGCCGCCGCGTTGGACCGGCACGTTGCATTCCAGACCACGGATGCGTATTCCAATAGAAGGTGACACATAGAGGTATAGAGCTGAAGAAATGTGTTTGGATAGTTAAATTCTCTGGATACACGACATGTTGCACCTAGTGTTCGCAAAGCACGACGAGAAATCATGTCCAGCTTTCCGGCTCATGGCTAGTAGTACAGGCTTTGGCCACCACGTGCCGCATTGACTTCAGTTTTAAATGCAAAGCATTTCTTTAACTCACGATGTATCCCGGCGTTGTCGGCGTGCCTCGGCGTGCGCAACAGCCGTTCCGGGTGCGCCCTCTCCCCCACTCCTCCTCTGCCGCATCACGCTACCCTCCTCGCTCTCAACAACAGGTCCGCACCCCTCCCCCTACACTATATAAAAAATAACACTTACCGGCGCCTGGTTTCGATCCCACGACCCTGCGGGCGGAACGCAAGGTACATGGTGCTCTACCCACTGCGCCACAAAGCCGACACAGAATGGAAGGCTACGAACGCGCCTTATATACTTGACGCATTCAAGCTACGTCAAGAAGCTGCTGATACAACGCATTCACTACCTGTGGGCGGAACGCGTTGTACATGGTGCTCTTCCCACTGCGCCACAAAACCGACACAGAATGAAAGGCTACGAACGCGCCTGATATCCTTGACTCATTTAAACTACGTCAAGAAGCTGCTTATACAACGCATTCACTACCACCAACTCCCCAAACATTAAACGTTAACACAATACACCCACCCCCTATGCGACGCATTTACTCGAGTCCCCCTCGCGGGGAGATGGGCACTTTCTTTTTTTAAAGTTCCCGGCTTCAGAGTGGTTTGTTTATCAAGCATAAATGTAGAAAGAAAAGAGGCGACTTCTTCGTGGCAACGCGACAGTCGAACCCCGCTCAGCCGACTGCCAATGATAAGGCAGGTCACGGCCGGACTGGAGGTGCGGCGAGCGCTCGCGCCCGCCGCTCCTCCAGCCCGGCCGTGGGCAGGTGTAGCGCAGCACTGACAAATAGTAGCCGTTACGAGGAAAGTTTATAGCGAAGCGTGGCTTGAGAGGAATTGTTGGCCGGACGAAGACGGTTGCTTTGGTGGTCGACGAAATTTTTCCATGTTTTTTTCTTCTCACGAGTTAACGCAAGAGGGCATACTAGAGCCAACCTCGCATAGAAAATGCAGGCAAACTTTAAAGGGCCGCAGCTTCTCTGATACTGGGTTGAGCCTAGTTGAATTGGGCTGTTCCCTCTTGCTATCGATGGGCTAAGCATGGCGTTTGGCCCTTTGAGAACAAGATGGTTTTTGCTGTCCAACTTGCTACATGTCGCGGTCACAGTCCCGGGGCACCGGTCAGACCACGGCAAGCGCTTTCTAAGGCCCACTACGCGCCACCTCAGTTGTCTTCTATATCTGCTGTATATATTCTTGTACATAAAGTGTACATATTTTGGACATCACCATTTGCCACGTCCCTCAACGGCGACACTAGACACGGAAGCGCGTTCCTGGAGGGAGGAAAAGGCCTGAAACTTACTATTATGTATACAGGATGCCGGATACACGATGAATATTGGTCTTGTTCCACTCGTCACATGGCCACTCGTCCTAGGCCAACTCGTCATAAGTAAACTGGTCGGGAATATAATTCAGTAAAATGTGCTGTTGGGCTTGTTGGTGCATTATGAATTACGAAAATTGCCCTAAATGTACAAACAGAGGAAGGAAGACAGACAATGCATAACTCACAACTATGCGCAAATAGTTGTGAGTAGCACATTGTCTGTCTTCCTTCCTTTGTTCGTGAGTTTAGCGCAATTTTCGTAATTCGGGAATATAAGCTTCTCATTAAGCATTTCGAAGGAGGACTACTTCTGTTTCCGGAATTGTCAGTACACGGAAAACTCTCATTAAGAGCTTGTTTTTGATAGTTAAAACATTGTTTGCGCCTGGTATCGCCTTTACAAAAAGGTATAGGCGAGTGTGCATCACAAACCAGGTGGCTTACTCGCTTTATGACAGCCATAACCTCTTTACATGAAGCTTTTTCTATTTGGGAGTACTCATTCAAGAGCACACCAATGCACCTAGGCAGGCAGTTTCCGGAAGAGGAAATGTTTGTAAATTCAGGAGACGTGTTCTGGTTACTTTTAGCGGCAACTGCGCACATTTTTCAAACGCCTTTACTATTCCAGGGATGAAGTGGAGGCAGGTGTATGTGAAGATCCCAAGAAAGAGTTGCAGAGGACATTTCGCCTCTTGAAATGTATGACGCGATAGTGTTTTATTGACGCCTAGGGAGCGTTTAGGAACGGAGTTTTTACTACATTTAAGACGAGCGGTTCACGAGCATTGAGTCACCAAAGAGAAAACGACTAGCAGCAAGGGCTTTAGGGCGAAGCCTCGTAGGCGCTGGGGCTATTGTCGTCTCGTATCGTCATTTTAATCGTCGTATCATGTAGTCACGGCACTAAAAGACCGTGTAACTCGTTTACGCCTCGCGCTAGAACGTAAGACGTACTAAAAAACAGCGGGACACTCGTTTGCACCTCGATCTAGAGAGCTTCGTGCTTCTAAGACAACAGACCTTTACAGCAAAGCTGCATACCTCTACCCCCAAACGGCCTCATCTCGGTTGGCAAAAATGCCAAGGCGCCAAGAATACAATTTTACACTGCATGCTTCGCCCCTCACCAGGTGTCACTTTAGTGGGGATGGCCCGGGATTTTTAATCACCTCATCTGACGAGAGACAGAGGATCTTTCCGGTTATGCGACAAAATGTGATCGTGAAAGGTTGTAGCTGCGGGGTGGTGGTAACTGTAAAGAAAAAAAAGCAGGGTAGTGGTCTGTTTGACCGAGAAAGTGATATTGTCAGTGTTTTAAAGTGTTATGCTATATTGTCTAGGCTGAACTGAACCGTGCAGTTTTGCGTAGGGAGAGAGTGAAGATGTTTGTTGTAGAAGAAGTTGCTGGAGGATAGAAAAATGGAGTAAAAAGTTGGTAGAAAACTCAAAGGTGTCACCCTAAGTCTGGGGTACAATATGCGAAAGCTCCTTTTTGTACCCTCCCAGTCAGCTTGCGGTAATCTTGAGGTAACGAGATAGCATGCGCTGCCTTCCACGTGTTGATAAAAGAGGAATATGCCGTATTTACAGATTCTAAGCACATCGCAATTCTATGCACCCTCCCCTACTGTCGGGGAAAAAAAATCGAATTGCATGCGAAAATAGCCAAATAGCCCCCTCCCCCCCCCCCCCCCCTTTCTAATAAGCCTCCGCAAGGCGAATTTCAGACGAGTGGAAGCTGCTTCCAGCTGACGTTGTGTCCAAGCCATTAACGAAGCTTTCAATTACAAACCACTTCAACGGAACAGAAGACGATTTGCTGGGAGATACTGAAAGGGCCGGGCCAAGCGGCACAACTCGCTCTAATGGTAGTGAAGGTGACTGGGTACCATGTACGAAACGGCAGGGTCACAGTACCTATTTTTCGGTTGAATATTTGTCGAATAAAACATTATTCCTTTCGCCCGTCTCGTCGAGGTACGGACGGGAAAATAAGTGGCGCGGGGGGGGGGGGGGGCGGAAATTTAGATTTTTCTAATCTAAACACCCCCCTCACATTGTGCATCGCGATCTTGGAAAAAAGGGGGTGCTTAGAATAGAGTACATTCGGCATAATATTTGAGTTGTTCTGCCAATAGCATACACGTGGAAATGTCTAGGTTGCGCGGAAGAGGATGGATGTGTTCCCGAATTTGGCAGAGTTTAAAGCTTATGTTTCATGTTCTCACCCAAACATCTTAACCTTCGTAGATTTGTAGATACTTGTGTTGGTTTTTAATCTCGGAGTTTGCGATTCGTTAGAATTGAAACCGGCTGTGGCTTGGTGAAGGATCGTGTTTCTAGAGTAGGATGAGGAGACGTTCTTAATATTTCCCGGAAATGGCTCCTCGATTTATTAGCGCTGGCTCCTCGCGACCACGATTATTGCGGTAATCGTGCTCGCGAGGAGCAAGGTTTGTGAGTTCACGTGCCCCTTTTTTGGTGCCTCGTCCTCATCCAGCTCCTTCTGTCTAGGTGCCCAGATAACGTTAACTTTCTTTATTGTGTATGGGAGTATCTTACCGAAGCGTTCAGGTATTCTGGCTGCAGCCAATAGTCTAATGTCATTTGAGAGGCACGGAACGTTTTGGAGCACTGCAATCTCGACGCACAAGCGGGCATATGACGTGTTTGTGCATTTCATGCATGAGTAAGCTGAAAAATACTACGGAAACTATCTATTCGGAAGTTTTGAAAACCGCTGCGCAACTTTCTATGTGATTGATTGATGATTGATTGATTGATTGATTGATTGATTGATTGATTGATTGATTGATTGATTGATTGATTGATTGATTGATTGATTGATTGATTGATTGATTGATTGTGGGGTTCAACGCGCCGACGCAACGCAGGCGATGAGGCGCGCCGTAGTGGAGGGCTCCGGATTAATTTTGACCAGCTGGGGATCTTTAACGTGCGCCGAAATCCCGTACACACGGGCGGTTTTGCTTTTTGCTTCCATCAGAAAAGCGGCCGCCGCGGCCGGGAATCGAACCCGCGACCACGTGCTCAGCAGCGCAAAACATTCTATTTGGAATTTTTAGCTAACTTTGCTGCTGTAGAAGTTGGCTAAATAATCTTCACTGATTATCTAATTAGTTAAAATACAAAAAATTGTTGCTCCAATTTGCTGTAAATGTGGTTGGACTGCGAAGTTGTAAACGACACCCACTACAATTACCAACGTTATGTCTCTTGAATTCGCACACGGGGCTGTACAAAGAGGATAACCAGAGACAAGTGAAATGTACTTAACCAAACTTTCCAGTACTGCACAACGACATTCACGACTGCTTTATGTTCACACGCGCACACCCGCGCACGCACTCACGCACGCACGCACGCATACGCACACACACACGCACGCACACAGGCGCACGCGCGCGCATACACACACACACCCACACGCACGGGCACACACACGCACGCATGCACGCACGCACACACACGAACAGGCACATGCACCAGCAAACACACGCGCGCGCACGCACGCACGCACAGGCGCACACGCACACACATACGCACACGCGCACGCGCATACACACCCACGCACACACACGCACACACACACACGCACATGCACAGGCACAGGCACACGCACGCGCACACGCACGACGCACGACGCAAACACACGCACGACGCGCACACACACGACGCACGCACACACACACACACACGCGGATGCACGCACGCACGCACACACACACACGCACGCACGCGCGCACGCAAACACACACACACGCACGCACGCATGCACGCACGCACCCACACACGCAAGCACGCACACGCACGGGCACACAAATGGACGCGCGCACGCACGCACGCACGCACGCACAGGCGCACACGCACACGCACACACACACGCGCGTGCACGCGCGCACACACACCCACGCACACGAGCACACAAACACAAGCACGCACAAACGCACACGCACAGGCACAGGCACACGCACGCGTACACGCACGACGCACACGCACGTCTGACGCACGCACACACGGATGCACGCACACACGCAGGCGCGCACGCACACACACACACACGCACGAGCGCACGCAAACACACACACACGCACCCATGCACGCACGCACCCACACACGCAAGCACGCACACGCACGGGCACACAGATGGACGCGCGCACGCACGCACCCACACAAGCACGTGGGCACTCACACACCGATGGTTTGTAACAGCACCGAGAACTCGCACCACCGCTTTGCTGTAGCCCCACATTATCCGTTGCTTATTCAACGCCAGAGTAACGCGGGTAGGCATAAAAAAATAAACATCCCCCTCGCGAGAGGTACGGTCATTTGCAGAGCATTTTCGGGGGGCGCACGACGTTAGTAGGTTGGGTTAAGTTAATGTTGTTGCAGTTGTTGCTGTTGGTTGTTATTGTTGTTGTTGTTATAATTATTATTGTAATTAATGAGGAGTCGTAATTAAGTGGTCACGTGACATCATTTATTATCTGGTTCGAAAGAAATTGACAGTGAGAGCGAACGCCGAGAACCGCCCCATCACGGCACGACTGCGCCACGACCACGTGATGACTACGTCACGATCACGCCACAACTGTTGTTGCTCCCGCGCCAAACTACGACGCATGCGCGCCCCACCTGTTGCTGCATGCGATCCGAGCACGCAGAGAACACGCGAGGAGCAGCGGAGAGCAGGCGAGGAGGAGTGGCGGAGAGGGCGCACCTGGAACGGCTGTTGCTGACGAGGCCGCGCGCTCCCGTTTGACTTCGGCGCCGCGGAGCACAGCAACGGCAGAGAGGAAGCAGAGGACGCAGGCGACGCGCCTCCGTTGTCATAGCAACGCGGCGCATGCGCAGAGAGCAGTGGGGATGAGATCAACACAACACCACCTAAAGTCTAGGTGGTGTTGGTGAGATCAAGTGCCAAACGCGAGGAGCAGCGGAGAGCAGGCGAGGAGGAGTGGGGGAGAGGGCGCACCTGGAACGGCTGTTGCGGACAACGAGGCACGCCAACGCCGGGTGACATCGTGAGTTAAAGAAATGCTCTGCATTTAAAAACTTCCAACTCTTTCTGAACCCGGCCTGATACAACGACTAGGCAAAGCACCCACCGACTGATCAGCATGTGGTACCCTCCAGGGGCGACATGAGCTTTTCCCGCAATGCTTGAAGCTTCTCCGCAACACTCACACATTAAACCCTTCAGGAACCTTGTGGAACCAATATATTGATGCCATGTTTTATATACTGGTAGTTCTCACTCCCAAGATAACATGGTAACAAAAACATCGGTGATCATTTCGAAAATTATGAGTAATCATGCGGCAAAGATCGCCTCCCATAGAGTTACGCTCATCCCTGATCGCCTGGTGGCCGATGGCGGAACTAGGCGTGAGCCGGAAAGCTGGAGATGCTCATTAGTATGGGATGTAAATGTGAGCTTAGAGTCAAACAAAATTCTCAAGTCTCTGATTTGGCATACCCGATTCAGATCTTCACTTATGCGATTGGTGAAATTGATATCATCTGTTTTACGGGTATACGACACCACTTTAGTTTCTACAGCGTTGAGTATCAACTTATTTCTGTTCCACCAGTCCGGAAACGCGGCAATATCACATTGAATTTGTGCACAGTCCGAGATGTTGCCAATCACTTTGAATATTTTTATATCGTCTGCTTATAGCAAGAACGATGAGTACTGAATTGCTTTCGAATCGTCGTTGACAAACTGTGAAAACAAAAGAGGACCAAGGACAGAGCCCTGAGGCACCCCGCTGGTGGCTGAGTAGCCTGAGTACGTTCCAGAGTGTTGCCTTTTACAGTGAACGCAGCAGTGACGACTGGTAAGGTAGTCACGAAGCAGATCCAGCAACGGATCAGGAATGTCAAGGCGGGAACGTTTTCTATAGAACAATGAATGGGAAACCACATCGAACGCCTTGCTAAGGTAACAGTATACCACGTCAAGTTGGCCTCGGCCTTCCATTGCCTTTGACGCATCTTCCATAAAAGAAACTACGTTTGTAGTGGTCGAGCGGCCACGTATAAAACCATGTTGATTTGGAATAATTTCCTATCTTACTCTGGATGTAATGAGGGAATTAATTATAGATTCAAAAAGTTTAGAAGCACTGCACAGGAGGGAAATCGGTCTATAATTTTTTGCATCTGTTTCTGACGCGGATTTGTGTACAGGTACACCTCTAGCAATTTTCCAGCAGTTAGGAAACGTTCCAGTACTAATACAGTTGTTAAACTCGCATATAAGCACTGGAGCAAGGATAGGACTGAAAGCCTTGAGTAGAGCCATGGGAATGCCATCTGAGCCACACGGTAGCGAGGGCTTCGCGTCCCGTAGGCATTTCATCACGCTTTCCTCACCTATAAATGCCGTGCTCGGTGCCATACCGCAACAATTGGAGATGGGAGCTGACGGAACGTCGCAGGTATCCCTGTACACCGTTTTAAACTGCTGAGCAAACGCGGCAGGGACGTCATCGATGATTACTCCATCGGAGTTAAGAAGATTAATGCATTCAGTGTTAGGCTGGGGTGATCTACTGCGGACATATTTCCATAAATCTTTGGGGTTCCTTTTAAGATTTCTTTCTATGGACATGATGTATGCAGCCCGATCACGATCATACAGTTTTTTACAAAGTGACCGGTATTCTTTAAACTCTAACTTCCATTTTGTCTCACCACTCTTTTGAGCTTTCCTGTGGGCACGCTCTTTGCCTTTTAGTGTCGACCGGAGTTCACTCGAGAACCAGAAAGGATACTTCGAAGATTTGGATTTCTTTAGTGGTATATATCTGCGCATACCTTCTTGCAGTACTTTGGTTAATTCGCTGGCCTGATAATTTGGGTCATTTGACGCGAGGATTGCCGACCAATCAAAATTCGACAAGTACTGGTAAAAACTAATGTAGTCACCTGCAGCAAAATTATAGCGGGGGAGTTCTGAAACACGTGGCTTGGCCTTTTGCACATCACTTTGAATAGATAGTACTATAGATAATGGTGGATGGTAATTGTACGGGGTAATCAAACCAGTAGGGCTTATGTTGACATTGATGTTTTCGACGTTTGAAAAACAAAGGTCAAGTAAGCTCCAAGCAAAGTTCACAACGTGGTTGCACTGTTCAAGACCAGTAAATGAAATAAAGTCCAGTAAGGCTGAGGTCTTTTGAAGAACGTAGGTATTGTAATGAGAAATACTAAGGTCACCCCATTCTATTCCCGGCGAGTTAAAGTCACCGAGAATCATAATAGGGTGTCTAGGATGAGAGGAAATTACATTTTCTCTCGATGTTAAACAAGTTTGCAAAGAAACCGGAGCTAAGTTAGGAGCTAAGTAAAAGGCACCAAGCAAGACGCGTTCGCCACCGATGCAACACAAGTCAACCCAGACAGACTCATCCTCTGTCTCCAGGTCTGCCCGCCTCAAGCATCTGAATGAGCTATTGACGGCTATCAAAGCTCCCTCTCCCGTGCGTGTGGCACGGTCACTGCGCAACACGTTGTAATAAGGCGGAAAATATTCTTTAGACGAGATACTGGGTAAGAGCCAGGTCTCCGTAAGAACAATCACAGAAAAAATTGAGGATGATACATTACAAAAAAACTCGTTAGCATTAGTCCTTAGACCACGAACATTTTGATACAAAACGTTAAGGGACCTATTCATGAGTGACCTGTTCATTTTCTAACTCAGATGCGTGCAGGTGACGATCATAAAGAATTCCCTGCAAAGGTTTAAAGAGGCAGTTTGTCGGCCATATGCCCGGATCCTGCAGCTTCTGAAAAGTTTCGTCATCTACTGCAACATAAAATGAGGCATTGGATTCGTACTTGGTTTTCGGTCGTTTGCACGCTAACGGTGCGATCGCCACGCCTGAAACATATGCCGCCACCTGGGAAGACGATGTTTCAGGAGCCAGCTTTGTCACGAACAGCCCCTTCGATCGCCGATGTTGACTGGCAACCGACAACGTTGTACTTGTTGCCAGTCCAAAGCACGCAGGTGATCGTTCTTTGGTTGGACGGCGAGAGCCTGTTGCCTGTAGAAGTGTTGGGTTCTCACCAGTGGTGGACGATTGCGAAGGCGTGTCCGAGGCAGCAGTTCTGGGCGCTTACGGCTGCACTGGCCCCATGGGCCCGCATACAGACGGCGAGAGCGCCGGAAGCGGCGACGATTTGTTGCCAGGCGGGGAAGCACAGGCGGACGACTTCGGCGACGCTACCGCACCAGCCGAGCCCGGCTGCGCAGGCCACACAGGCCTACTGCTAGAGGCCGCCAGAGTAGGAAACGACGTCGATTCAGTGCGTTGACGCGTCAGCTCGTTGCGAAGCGCATGCACTTCCTGCCGCAGCGATTTAACAGCAGCTGCGTATGCATCTGCCTTCGCCGCCGCCTCTCGGCGCATCCGTTCATTCTCCTCCTTCAGTTGGGAAGCCTGATCTGTCAGAAAGGAGATTCCCTCGAGCACGCGAACAAGAAGGCTGTGCAGGGGAACCTGCTCAAGGTCAGCCGGTTCCTTAGGAAGGGCGGCTGCTGCCGTCGACGCCGCCGGCGGGGTAGGGGAATGCGCCGAGGCTGCTTCGGCTCCATCGGTCAAGCCGATGTCGCGGGTAGGCCTAGGCGAAGCGGCGGTGGCACACTCACACTTATTGCAGCTAAACTGCCGGTCCCCAGACTTCAGCATGTTGAGCTTATCATCCGGCCAGGTGACACACTTCACATGAACACGTTTCCGACAGTCAACACAACGAAGAAACTTTTGTTTGCCGTAGAAATACTGCGAGCAGAGTGAACACGTATCCGTACTCGGTGCCATCTTAATAATAATAATAATAATAATAATAATAATAATAATAATAATATAATATTAATAATAATAATAATAATAATATTCAACCGATCAATCAATCAATCAATCAATCATGTTTATTTACGTGCCCAGGAACAGCCAGAGGCCTGAGTGCTGGCGCGCGGGTAGTTACATGAAAAAAAATACACAAAATACAAGAAACACATAGGAAGAAACAAACAAGCGACAAGACACACACAAATTGAAGTAGTGAAAATGACAGAAATAAAGCACAGGCGGAGCCTGGGTACAGGTAAAAAATAAACAAAGATGCCTATGTTGCTCTGCCTGTCGTAAAGGCCACACGACAGGCAGAGCAACAAAGTTTGACAGTAATACAACAAAAACAACGGCAAGAGTGTAGAGACAAATGATAAAACGAACAAATGACAGTAAACAGTTTTAAAAATAGGCAACTATCAGTTGGATAGACACAACCGCACAGAAACCAAATTCCAGAAAAAAAAGACGACAGACATATCATAGGTGTTTAACATACTGTATTCAACAGCGCTCTACGGTAAATTGTAAAGGATTTCTGAAAGATGTCAAGGCGTTCAAAGAAGCGGTTGTAACAATTCTGTATTCTGCGCACAGGAGAATGATTGGAGTTGCGCGCAGCGGTCAAGAACGGGCGATGCGAGCTGGTGGGCCTTTGTGGTACACTAAACTCTAAACAGTTAAGCAGGTCTGCGCAAGAAAGGTCGCCATGAACAATTTTGTGAAGAAATGTAAGGTCTGCACGCATACGTCTGCAGTTCAAGTAAGGGATGGAAGGGACTATGGGTAATTCAGAATCAGGAAGAAAACTGTGATTGTGATGACGGTGCTTAAATATGGATAAAAACTTCTTCTTCTGCACACGTTCTATTAATTCACTACTAGATTTGGAGATGCCGTTCCAGGCAACAGAAGCATATTCCAACTGTGGTATACATATTGCATTGTATAGCATTAGAAATTGATCTGGAGAAGAGAATTCCTTTGTAATCCGACACACATTTCCAAGGCTTCGGAGCGCTCGCCGGGTGATGAGCCTAATATGAGGAGAAAAAGAGAGGGTACTGTCGAAAAGCATCCCTAGGTCCCTAATCTCATCAACCCTTTGCAGAGGAGCTCCCTCATTACTGTAGGAAAACAGCAGGCGGTGGGTGTTCCGGCTGTAGGTGACAACCTTTGTTTTAGTGGGGTTTAAAATTAGGCAGTTTTTCCTGCACCAGACCGATAATTCCGACACATCCCTCTGCAAGGCACAGCAGTCCTGAACACCGCTAATGTGCCTAAATAGTTTGACATCATCAGCATAGAGAAGAAAAGAAGAGTTTGTTAACACTGTTGAAACATCATTGATAAAGACAGAAAACAATAGTGGACCCAGCACGGAACCCTGGGGTACACCACTTGTTGCAGGGTAAACACTAGTCTTTTTGTAGTTAACATCTACATAAAAGGACCGGTCAAGGAGATAGTTGGACAACAAGGCAACAAGGCTTGCGTCTACACCGGACTTAGCAAGCTTGTTAATTAATAACTGATGGTTCACCACATCAAACGCCTTACTGAGGTCAAAATAAATAACGTCCAACTGGCCGTTTTCACAAACTGCAGCCGAAGCCTGTGTCATAAAGCTTGCAAGATTTGTGACCGTCGATCGACCCGAGAAAAAGCCATGCTGATTTGGTATCACAACGTTCTTGACGCAGGCAGCAAGAACTTTGTGCAGAGCTGACTCAAAGAGTTTTGAGGCGACACAAAGGAGTGAGATCGGGCGATAGTTAGAAACGGCTGACTTATCACCAGACTTAAATATTGGAAAAATTCGAGTGATCTTCCATGCACAAGGAAATTTGCCTAAAAGTAAGCAGTTATTATAAATGGAAGTTAAGACAGGCACAAAAATGTTGCCGTAAGCCTTCATGAGGGCTGCTGGAATTCCATCTGCACCACAGGAAAATGATGGTTTCATCCGTTGAAGGCTATCATTGACAATTTTTTCATCGAACCTAAGTGTGTTAAAATTAGAGGTTTTAAACGATAGGCGTTCGTCGTTGCCATCTGGCAGTTGAAAGACAGAATGAAAGTACTGAGCAAAACTGGTGGCAACATCCTCAACTTCTTCACCACCGGAATTAAGCAGGCTATCGTGTTCTTTAGACGCCTTAGAACGGCCGCGTACATACCTCCAGAATTCAGCCAGTTTCTGAGACGCAGCAGCCTCTAACGATTCTATATAGACCTGGTGGTCACGCCGGTAGAGGATTTTACAAAGTTAGCGATACCTACTAAACTCCGCTTTCCATTTGTCAAGCCCAGAACGCTTGGCCTTTTTGTGGGCGCTATCCTTAAGTTTAAGCGAACTTCGAAGTTCTTTAGAAAACCAGTGGGGAAATTTGGAAGGAACAGGCTTATAACAAGGGACATACTTTTCCATGCCCCTTCTGACGATTTCAGTGAAACATCAAACCTGTTCGTCAACATCATTGACATCCAAAACACTAGACCATTCAGCAGATGAATAAACGTGATACAGCCCAGCATAATCTCCACGCTTGAAAACATATCGCGGGACTGCACAATTGTCAACACCACCAGAGCGATGCTGGGTCGTGACCGAGACAGAGACAATATGAGGGGGGTGAACCTTGTCGGGGTGCACAAGGGATATTTCGGAGGCACACACTTGTACGTTTTTTAAGTTTGAGAAGCACACATCTAGAACATTACCACAAGAGTTTTCTATGCGGCAAAACTGCGGCATGGAGGTGAAAGATTGAAAATTTAATAGCATGCTGCATTTCTGCGCTGCATAATGGTATTATTATTAATAATAATAATAATATAATAACAATAATAATAACAACAAGCAATTGCTTTCAGACCCACTTACAAAACTTTTTTGAAGTCTCTGCTCATCACAGGTCTTTCGATTCTGTCGAAATATTTTCCAGCCTTACTGTTCGGATTGAGTGTAGAGCTGCCACGAATTATGGAAGCCCTCTTCCACCTTAGGCGACTCGTTGTGGCCTACACGATTTTTTGTTGCTAAAAAAATGACGCAGCGTGCACGGCAGAAAAAAAAGCAAAGCTGGCGGCCTTCTCCTTTAGTCGGACACCAGGATGTTGCATCTCACAGGTATTCGTGAACTTGCCGCTGAAATACTGCCAGGCCCGGATCGTTTCATCCGCAGGCTTTCACATCTGCCCCAAAGTGGCCACCATTACCCGGCGCTGGAACTGGTGGCCGAGTGTAATGTCAACGCCCGTGCTACGAACCCAAAGGAAATGTTGTGTGCCCAGTATGCTATGATAGCTTAATCGGTATCCATAACGCGAGGAACCCAGGTTCGACAGCGACCGCGGGCCGCGTTTTTTAAGGGCGAAGCCCCTTAGGGGTCGGGGCTGTTAGCGCGTCTTGTCGTCATTGTAATTGCGTCTCATGTAGTCCGGTACTAAAGCACCGTGGAAATCGCATAAGCCTTGCGCTAGAACGTAAGGCGTAATAAAAACACCGGGACACTCGTATACCCCTCGCGCTGGCGCGGTTCGGGGCGCGTTGTAAAAAAAAACATCGTGACACTTGTTTAGGCCTCGTTCTAGAGAGCTTCATGCTTGGCAGACAACACACTAGAACGTAAGGCGTAATAAAAACACCGGGACACTCGTATACCCCTCGCGCTAGGGCGCTTCGGGGCGCGTTGTAAAAAAACATCGTGACACTTGTTTAGGCCTCGTTCTAGAGAGCTTCATGCTTGGAAGACAACACACTCTTTCAGCAAAGCTGTATACGTCTACCTCCCAATGTTTCATCTCTGTTGGCGAAAAAGCCAAGGCGCCAAGAATACACTTATACACTGCATGCTTCGCCTCTCCCCATCTTTCACGTGAGGGGAGATGACCCACGATTTTTTACTTTACAATTATTGTTACTGTGTTGTAACAACAGAATAACCGGGGTTTACTGGTTTCCAACCCTTCCTTTGAATAAAGCATTTAAGCGAGCTACCGAACTATTTTCTACAAGACATAGATGGGTTCCTAGGCAAAATACTTTAAACAAAGCTTGACTGAGGCCCACTGTCAAATACAAGGCATGGCGTGCACTACATAAACCTACAGTGTCGAAATATTTCTAATAAAAACAATACGATGTTTCCTAGAAGGCGTACCTTGTAAAGAAGGAAAAAATTCAAATTCGCTAGAAACAAGGTTACACAGGGTATAGCAACCAACCAACTCAGTTTGAACATGATAGCGAACAGTGTTTTAGATGCGAAGCATGTCTTTCTCGGGGCTATGTCCGTCGGCGTTCGTCCGCACCTCTCCCCCTCTCCCCACCAGCTGTGCGATAGAGCGCGCGGTGCTCCCGCTCTCCTCCTCTCCGCGCGCAGCTGCCTCTGTTGCTGCTTGTCCGATGAACTGAATGGACGCCAACAATTCTGTCAGCGAACTGGCTGGCACACCTTCAACCTGGGCCAGCCAGCTGCAACACGACGCCGCTTCGAAACGTCGACGTCCAGCAGCGGATGCCAAATGGCCACGAAACGCAAGTACGAACATGGATGGAAGTCTGTGTGGTCGTACAATGGCAGGATTTATGCGAGGCAATATGAAAACTCAGATTCTGTTGTGATCGGTGACGAAATTGATCTCGCCAAAATATGCCCAAAGTAGACTGACGACTCTCAGCCCAATAAGAGCCCTCTCCCAAGAATGTGCTATCACAAACTTGCCCTTCCCGAATCTGCCCACACCCAGCAATCATCGAGTTACTCTGTCCTACACCTCAATACGCGTTCGGCGCTGAACAAACAAGATAGCATTGCACAGTTCCTCAGCCAGTTTTCGTTTCAATTTAAAATTATTATGTTTACCGAAACATGGTATTGTGACGACTGCGCAGTGTTGCATCTTGACGGTTACAAACGTTTCTTCATTAATCACCCAAACCGTCGAGGTGGTCCTGTAGCAGTTTATGTTGAAGCCTGCCGTCACTTCGAACTTCTATGTGATTTCTGCGAATCTACCTGTGACTATGAGATACTAACACTTAAGTGCAATCAAGAAATTGTTTCAGTAGTGTATCACCCTTCCGATGGAAATGTTGCTCGCTTTATTGATTTTTTGGAAACTGTTAAATTACATTTGTATACACAATTTTAGGTACATCTGCTGGGGAGACTTCAACAGAAATTTCCGCGACAACGGCCCGACTGTACAAGGTTTTACAACCTGCGTAGAATCGAGTGGATTTGTTAATCTAATCACTGCCCATCCCCCCCCCCCCCGCATTTCTACTTCAACGTCATCGGCTGTCGACCTTGTAATTACCAATCTACACACGGTCTCCGATGCTGGAACAATTGTGTCAGAAATGAGTGACCACTGTCCAGTTTTTACGCTTTACTCTGGTGGAGTAAATCGAGAGCGTCGTACTGATGCTCTTACCACACAGTTGGTTTTCCATGAGGCTGTAGAGCGCTTTAAATTCGCCATTAGCTCTCATGGCTGGTCTTGTGTTATGAATCAAGAAAATGCGAATTATGCATACTCCTTATTCATAGAAAAATTTGCGCAGATATACCTCGCACATTTCCCCTTTAGAACTTTCCCAACATGCAAAAAACAAGAAATCCATGGGTTACACGGTTTCACCTCGATATGATAACAAAGAAAAATCGGCTTTTTGATAAATTCTTACGCACACGAATACTCGAAACACTTACAAAAACCAAGATGCTTAGAAACTGACTCAAGGCTCAACTCAAACGTGCTAAAATAGTCTACTATCAAGAATTGTTTTCTAATATCGGGGCACAACCCCCCATGTAGTTCGGAACGCGGTAAACAGCATTTTGGGCTGTAAAAACAGAAGTAACGCACCAGGCAATATAATACATAATTAAAATCTGCTAATCGGTAAAGCCTTTGAAGACTGCTTCAATCTGCATTTTCTTTTTTAAAGAACCCTCGTTATCAAAATCTGCCCCGGCCAGATATGCTATGCCCTAGTCCTGCTGGTAGCTTATTTATTGATCCGACAAAGGAAACAGAGGTCTGCCGAACTTTTACGGGCCTGAAAAATAGCAAGGTTCTTGACATAATAACTTACAAATAGCACCGATAAAACACGTTATAGAGCACATTGCAACCCCCCCCTCTTTCTCACATTTTTAATCTAAATATTGAACAAGGTGAATATCCAACAGCGATGAAGAAGTCCCAAGTATCAGTCTTGTATAAAGGGGGAGATACAAATACGCCATGTAACCATCGGCCTAGATTTGTTATTCCTATTTTTTCCAAGGGCATAGAAAAAGTTATTTTTTCGAGAATAACTAACATTCTAGATAAAAACGCCATTTTAACCCACGCCCAGTTCGGTTTCCGCAAGGGCAAGTCGACCGAAATTGCTTTGCTCTTGCCTAAAGAAACAATACTGCAAAATATCGAAAAAAACTTTCTTACGTTGGGCTTATTTAAAGATTTCAGCAAAGCGTTCGACTGCCTTCATCACAAAATTCTTCATCATAAGATGGCTCACTATGATATTCGTGGCGTTCCTTTCTCTTTGCTACAATCATATTTGCACGGAAGGACGCAGTGTGCTTGTATAGGCAGTGATATGTCAACTCATTTACCGGTTCCATCTGCGTACCACAAGGCAGCGTTTTAGGACCCTTGCTTTTAACATATATATCAATGACATCATTAGAATCGACAAAACTGTGAAGTTTATTATATATGCTAACGATAGCTTTCCATTGCTGTCAGGACCTGACCAAGACGTTCTAATTAAAAATCGTAATTACATTCTTCATAGGCTCCATATATGGTGAAACTCTAATCACATCAGGATCAACCCCTCAAAAACAAAAGTAATAATTTTTCGTGCAAAAAATACATGTCACTACGTATGAAGGACAGGACATTGCTAGTGTTGAATCACGAACTTTTGGGTGAGACTTTTTCGTCAAATCTCAGGCGGGACTCTCACATTTCAATCCTTTGTAAAAGTTTTTCCTCTCCAACCGGAGCCTTGTCAAGACTTCAGTCATTCTATTCCTCTTCAAGTGAAACTTAACGTATATCATGCTCGGTTTGCTTCGCATCTTGATTATTGCTGCTTACTTTGCTTACTTTGGTCAACTACTTCCCAAGCAAATCTGACAAAAATTATCATGTTGCAGAAAAAAGTCATCCGCCACATTGCAAACGTTCAATATTTGCTCCGAACACTAAATTTATTTCGCAGTTTCAATGTTATTCCTGATGATAAAATGTACTATTTCCGCTTACTACGTTTATACTATTTCTAAACTGGCATATCGCGGGATTTTGTAACAACTGTGTCATGCTTCAAACAACACACCCAACCTGTAAACACACGAAACACAAATTTCTGGATGATACCTCGCTTTCGAACAAACTACAAATGACAAATGCTTCAGTATAATCTTTCATTGATTTCAAATACATGCAGGCGCGCTGATAATTTGACATTTAGAAGTCTGCGCGAACGCTTTGTGAACTTGGAGGCCTCCATTCGTTGAAACCTGGGCTATCCTGTTGGTACAAATAGATCGTGTGTATGTTTACTCGTGTAAAATTGGTATGGCTGTCAACAAATTTCGTATTGTTACAATGTAAATGTTTTGGTTCAACTGCAGTGTCAATGTTAATTGCTGTGTTCCATAATATTTTATTGTCCAGTGTCGCCTACATGTCTTGTAATGGCCTCTGGGGCCCCGTCAAGCTACGTAACGCAGCTTTTAGCCCGGGGAGCCTCTCACGTTTGTTCCTGGAATAAAGATTTTTTGATTGATTTTAATTGATCGATTTCCAGCAAGTACACAATTTTTTTGAGTATTGCAGTTCTTCACAATACTGCAGCTTTCGCTGTTCCAATACTTGCCGAAATTTGAGCAGACGATGCGTCCGCTTTCACCACTTCATTTTTGTCTTTCCTCTAGTTACGTTGGCAGCATCATTTTATCTGCGCTTCTGTTCGTTTTGCCTTTAATCGTGGTTTTAAAAATTCTTACCCGAACATATCATAGGCTCTGCTTAGAAAACTGGTCCTTCAAACTCTACACACACTGAAAAGTCCAGGTCAAGTTTGCTCAGTTTGTTTTAGTTTAAAAATCAAAGGGAAAAAACAATCATGTTTTACTCTGCGGCTGGAGTGCCGTCGTTTTCTAGCCCGCTCTCCCCCACTGTGCGGATGGGGCCCGGGCGTTTATGCATTGAAGTTAAGGCTTACTAAACACAATCGTCTTTTTATCACATATTTTAACAGCGCCGCAACGAATTCACACTTATTTTCGTTTCCACTTAACCGTAAAGATCAACAAAATTCGTTTAGTTGTCAACGATTTATAATTTGCGGCCCAGGATTGTCAGACCTCAGGGACGGCTCAGGCCGGCAAGGTCCGAAAGGATTTTCCTTCAAGGCCGAGCACAGCCCGGGCTAGAGAAAATGTGTGCAACCCTACCCGAGCCCGGCCCGCCAGTGGAATATGCCAGACTACCTAGCTAAGCCACCGCACCGAACTGTTGCAGTGCTCTGCCCTTGCGGTGTGCTGTTTAGTCGTGTGCTGTTTGGTCATCGTGCTCTTTTGTCATGTGCGCTTTTGACGTTGTGCTATACTGTCGCTGTGCTTTTCTGCCGTGTGCGCTTTTTGACGCTATGCCCTTCTGACGCAGTGCTCTTTTGTCCCGTACTATTTTAACGCCATGCGTTTATGTCGGTGCTCTTCTCTCCGGTGCCCTTTCGTCGCGTGCTGTTCGGTCGGTATACCGGTGCAGACGTATCAGCTTATTAATACATCGCTCCAGCTAATTGCAGCGTACGCTTCTATGTAGTTGCACCCCTTTTTTTGCGTAAAAGGTAATCCACATGCGTGGATAGCACATCTATCTCCTCAGTACATTGCAGCTGTAAGAATAACCACACACTTTGCAAGCACAATCCGCACTTTTTGTGCCCTCACTTTTGTGCAAAGGCTGCTTTACTGCCCCACATGACACCTGGCCCCTTGTCCCGTCTGCCCACCTGCACTTCATGTCAAATGTGTTAGCAGCTAAAGCGTTTTTCGTTAAGAAAAGAGTCCTGAAGCAGATGCATTTGTCCCGACGCAGATGAATTCGAAGTTTTTTTTCGAGCAGATAGCGATTTAGCTGGAAAATAGCAACTTAGCCAAAGGACAACATTAACGTCACTTTGAAAAACATGTATCCAACAGAACTGAGATATGTTTAGTTCCGGCTCCCAAGCCCGATTTTCTGTAAACAAAGCTACAACTCCAGTACAAGATTACTAAAGATTTTTACTGGTGTCTGTGAAGCACCATTCAGCGTGCGCACGTGATGATGATAAAATTACACACGTGCTCACAACCGAAGCTAGAAACCAAGATTAAACAAAGTGAACTCCTGGCCGTGAGACCCCCTGGAAAAATAATCAAGTTTTGAGGGCCAGGTCGGTGTGATGATTGTCAGGAAAATTGGAGTGGGCAACTGTGGTTCACTCACAAATCTCATTTCTGAAGTTATCACAATTACTTACTTGGTGGGATCCCCCTCGACGGGGTTCGGTAAAAGAACTTTCATACCTTGGGTTTATTTTAATGTGTTTTAAATAAAAGCAGGGACAGATTTTGTCAGAGCTATGTGTGTGCCTGTGTAGTTACGGTACACGTAGCATGCGTTCTTTTTATTATGTAAAAATTAGCGATGTTGGTTGCACTTTCTGCGCTCAAACGTTTGCTAATAAAAGTGCACGTCAGGTTTGGAGTGCGGCCTCCTGAGGTCGTAAATATTACACCCACCTTTGGATGATGCTTCGCTAGATAGGTGCAACCATAATTCAAAAGCCAAATCGCATTTTTTATCCCACATGACGTGACCACACTGGTACAGTAGATTTCCGCTGCATCTTTACGAATTCAACACTATGCTGCTTAGCTCAAGCTGCAGATCCCTTCGGCCTGTGGGCAGTGGAATTCGAGGCTTGGGCCACACTCACTGGGTGCGTCGTGGTCATTAAAGGCATCTTAGACTGGCAACTTCTGCGTGAACTCTGCCAGGCAAATGCTGCTCATCTGTAGTATTACAGGCAGTAATGGTAATAAAGGCACTGAGGCATTGTGTGTGATAAAACATCTGGCGACGTAACAAAACAGGCTACTGCCAGCATTTATTGAATATCCGGGATATTAGGCGCTAGGAAAGACAGATAGGGGTGGGAGTCACGGTATAGAAAGAGATAGCAGATAGTTGAATTACGACTGGGTCGCTGCCGTTGTCACGAATTCAACAGTGTGCACAGAGTAAACGTAGTTTAATCCTCTGCAGCAACCACTCGGAAAAATATGGCGATGTTGAAAATTAGTATAGAAGTGTGTCATCCGTAATTAATTAAATAAGTTATTCCTTCAAAATACTGGTGATAAGCGTCAACGCGAAAATTCCCAGTGCCCTTCCAATCACTAAAGAAGCCTAACCGGCGTAGCTAATCACGGTAAAGGAACTTCAGGAAACAAAAACTTTGTAATTCGCAATTGAACCTACTGCATACTTACTAGCTACGTGAAACTTTGAGAGACTGTAATTTCATTCTAGGGAACAAGCATGGGGTTACTCATTTACCACCTGAAGAAGCCAATGTATTTAGAGCAGACGGGAATTTGGTAACTTTAAGCGGTACTCTGAGTAACTATTCATGACAAGTAAATGAAACTAGACATAACATTAGAGCCTTCACAGCGACTAATTGTAATTCAGTTTTTTTTATATATTGAAGGCAGACCAAGAGTTATATCCTTTTTCTGTAATATTACTCCATCTGTAGGTTTCCATGTATTGAACGAAGCAGAGAGCTCTGTTAAGATTATAACTTCTCTGCTGACTAAGTTCGACAAGTAAACCAAATTTGGCCTAAGGATCGTCCTAGGAACCAATTTCAGTGCAAACTGTGCAGTGGCTCATGCAAAGATGAGCAATACGCTGCCTTTCACTTGAGAGGCTTTCAGCGCGTTTTCTTTCTCCCCGCAGTGCGGACACGTGTCTGATCACAGTCCAGTTAGCGGTACACCAGCAAAGCGCATTGCTAAGGCTTTCGACTCTGTGTTTTCAAATTCTTCGAGTGTCGAGGGCTACTCCTCATGCAGAATACTCATGCATCCTTCTGATTTACAGAGCTACGAAATACGGAACAAAATTCTCTGGTTACTTCAATAGCTTTGCCCGTGATTACCTAACAACGCAGAAGACGCCATCTTTATCCGAGCACGGCAGCAGACATATGACTGAATGCCACTAAAATCGCGTTCTCGCTATTTTTAAAAGGAGTTACCAACTCATCCAAACGTCCACCTTGTTAAGGCTCAGGAAGCGCAAGAGAATGCAGAGGCCCTGTTAGCAACACTCTTGAAAAGAAGGCAAAATAGGTTTACTCTTCACATACATTTTTCCTAATAGCTCACTTCGTATATTAGTTGCTTCAGGTCATTCAAACTTCAGGTAACGAAAACATCGCCTAGATTCGTATGTTTTAGTTTGGGTATTATGCCCTGAGACTTCCCAAAATCACAGTAGGTGAGCCACCTGTTTTATATGCTTGATAATGCACGTAAGAAAGTGCCCTTCGACTCTGTCAAGAGTGGCCAGCGAAACAGGGCGCAGTGCAAGGAGAGCACGAAACATAACATGTTTGTTTTTAATTTGCAATTACGCACACTTCCTAGCCAATTACGTGAATTATGCTTGCAACGACTAACACATCATTATGACTGACCAACATACGATTGTCCGTTCGCAACACGACTTCTGCATGTGCAACTTACCGAGCGACCACAGAGCACAGCCATAAAGTGGCATTTGCCGATAGGACGTCCACAATAAAATCTGCCACCTGCACAATCGTGAACGTGCGGAGCCTGGCTGCCTGTGCACGCCAGCATCCTCTAATTCCCCCGAAACATGCATGCTAAAACGACAACTGGTGTTGTGTGCGCTGTAATACAAAACGCTCCCCAAGAAGCCCTGCTACCTGAACCGGAAAAATACCCGAACAATATTACTCCACAACAATTCGAAACAAAACACTAGACCTCGCTTGGGATATATTCTGTCCTGCGCCAATTTTTTCCGCCAGGCAATTTTTTGCGGGATTTTTGTAGCTCTATGATGCTAACCGAGGAAATGTGAACTTCGTGAAATAATTAAAATCTTCCAAAAACAAACAGGTGTTAGACATGTACTGAAAACTGAAGAAGCAAATTTGAGCATGTCATTTACGCAAGTACAGATGAGTAGGAATTCATGTTCTGTTGTAAAATGACATGGTAATGTATCATAATGGCAATAATGCAAGTCACTCCGCCGAAGTAATAAAAATAGGACGAAAGCATTGCCGGTGGAAAAGGATGAATATAATAAAAAGCAAACATAAATGCACAGCGGTACACGTGCCACTGTAGGCACCACGTAATGAGCTGCTTATAATAGCCGAACGACTTTCTACGTAACACTAATTCTGCAAATTTCATTGGTGCGGTGCGTGCGGCGATGTACACTGAACTGTAAAAACCAACAGCAGCAGTGCAGGATGGCGGGGCTCACAATACTGGCGTGCTGTTGTAAAGTTGAACTTTCATTCTTGAGCATTTATTGCTTTATAAGAGTGCAGAGATGTCCCACAATTTCATAAAGTGTGGCTTTTTCTGGGTTAAATAAATCACGAAATTGCGATCTGTCTCTTCCTAGAGTAATCCATCTGCCCAAAAGGAAAATAATTTTTCAAGAAGAAGTTTTGCAGGCTAAACCACGGCCGCTGGATGGAAATTCCATCGAGCGGCGTGGCTAAACCTTTCCAAACAACTAAAACTGGCAACGTGGCTGATACTCGTCAACATTGTTGAGGGAAAAAACACTAGGCGTATTTGCAGCAAAACATAAATGCGTAGCTGGTGCTCGGATATTTATTTTATTCGAAAATGAGTATGTGCATGATTTTTTCGAAAGTAAATAAAAATGTGCGCTAAAATCTATATTTTCACCTGAAAATGCAAAATATTCTCACGCACCGGGGTAGACTCCGTGGCGTTGTTCCAAGTGAAACCCACAGAAGCGTTCTATATCATGGTGCGCGAGAAATAAAACGCGGAAAATTAAATTGTCATGATAAAACCTTTGCCGTGTTTATTGTGGTAAGTGCGAGACGGAAGGCGGGGTAAAAGGGGGGCGAGGAGACAGCAGAGACGTTAACTTGCGGGAGGCAGCGTAAGAATGTCGTCTTTCATTGATGTTTGCAGAAAAATGTACAGATACACGGCCACATTTTATTTTGTCCTTTTTTTCTTTCTGCAACAGATATATAACCCGTATGTGTACGACTATGAAAAAAAATTGAAGCCTGGTACCTGCAAAAATGGCGCATGTGTGATGGTCAATATAACACGTGGATGTCCTGAAGAGGACAAAATCTTCGAAGACGTAAGCAATATTGTTGCGTTTGCCTGTTTTGTTTAAAACCCTACCCTAAATCCTTTTTTCTGCCAAGAAAAACGTAGGCAACCACTTTTATTGGAAGGTCAAAGTGGATTTAAAGTTTTATAATGTGGCTTGCTTGTTTTGATAGGCATGGTTTTGAATGTACGTTACGCTTGCTGTGAACACAGAGACTTGGACGGAAAAAAAACGTAGACTTTGACGAGGAGACGGCGCACTTGTTAGACGTTGTTACTGCGCCGTCTTCTCGTGAAAGTCTACTTTTTTTCGTGCAATTCTCTGTGTTCATAGCAAGCGCAACGTACCTTCAAAACCATGCTACACCAACCAGCCCGACGTCAAGCTTTACTGAATTGATAGGGAAAATAACCCATGTTCAGAAATCGCGATTCATTTATTTCGAAGCACTTTTCACACAGAGCGAAAGGAGGATGCTCTTCAATTAAATGATATAAATGAAAAGACTGGCAAGAAAAAAAAGAGAAGACAACTGTAACTGTGAAGTAGTTCTGGTCAAGGCAAGGGCTCCCTTCTCCAGGACTCTGTTGATGCTGCCCGCTGTCAGCACGATTTCAGGGAGCCAAAGCAGCTTACTCACGCTTGAAGTGGGGAAATAACTCTCAAACTGCTCGTTTGGAGGATTTGGGATTGGATCAAGATCTTGGTTGACTGCCGTGCCGAGACCATTTGGTGGAGTATTGGTGGACCACCGCAGCGACTGCATATGGGCCTGTATATTGTGGGGTGAATGGGGTGAAGCAGCGTGGGGTGTGGATGTGTTCGTTAGAAACTGTACGGGGGATACTTGCTATTTTGCTCTTTAGCAGGCCGGCTCCAGGAAGGTGCGTAGAAGAAAGGTGCATGCAATGTTGGGTGATCTCATTGAACGCAATGAGGGACAGCTCCTTTCGTCTGGTCCTTTCGGGTGTGAGACTGAGTAACTTGATAACCTGAAGGGTGGAGTTGACAGGCGTCCAGATTATCTTGGCTGTTCTCCTCAAAAAAGTTTGGTTTTTTATAGACGACGAAAGAGGCGATGCCTTTCATTAGCGGCGGGTGTTTATTCCAATGTGAGGGACTAGTCTGTGTATCTTGTGCGAGAAATAGTTGGTACCCGCCCGCTTACACACCCCGCGTAGGCGCGTGTATAAAAAGTGCAAAATTGTGTTGTGGGCATATATGGTGCAGTCGGTCAAAGTTGGGCGCTCTTGACAAGACAACAGCGAATACAAAACCGTGTTTATGAGGTGATTCTGGATATCTGAGGCAATCTGAAGCACACTTGTAGAGTACGCGCTTCGTGCTTTGTTCGAAGGATCTAGAGTTCGTGCGAAAAAACTCTTGGCAAATGGGGGCTGACTTCTTAGGTGTAAAATATTGCTCCTTCCAAGATGCGCCTGCATCTTCTAGTTTACATTTCATTTACGCAAAGCTTGTGCCGCAAAGGGATGGGGCGACGGGTTCGCGGGCTCTCACAAAAAAAAAACTTTGCACTTTGGGCTCAACGTGAGGCTCTAATGCTGTGAACAGATAAAAGTAGATCCACGTAGAGTATCTAAAAAATTATTCGCGAAGTGTGTTATTCATAGTAACAATCCCCAGCAAACCACGTTACGTTGTGCTGATATCCTGGAGACGTCAGGAGTCGACATTGCAGATGTTCAGGAAACGTACCGTTGGGGTCAAAATTACATATATTGAACGTTGCTACAACTACAAGAGAGAGAGAGTAAGACGTGCTTTATTTGAGGCCTGTGCGAGAGCACTCTACAACTACAAAAAAACCATCCAAATCACACGAAGGATAACGTAGAATAGACCTCTCATGGTACTTTTATATGCTGTTTACGGGACGTTACCTTAGTGGTACATTTAATGGATATTGTTGTGGTACGCATGCAAGACGTATATAGATGTCTGTTCAACATTGTTTTTTCTGTATTTGGCACAAGCATTAGTTTGTTATATTCATGACTAGTGTATATTAGTCTCCTATTGTTGAAATGAACCTGTATGCTTGAAATTTACCTTCTCTATACATTTCGGAGTTTGGCCATCCCCCTTTCTAAGCTTGCCCACGTGTTGTGGGCATTTATACTTCAAATACATGTCTTACTAGCTATTCAGCACTGTTTTCTGTAACTTGGCTCCTGGTTTCTAGAATAATGTTTTTCCATTTTTGAAGTGCTGCATACTGCATGAAGACTCATATCTGAAGTGCCAAGCTGACCACACACTCTTGCAAAAGCACGCGAAGCACAGCTCTAAACAAGAAATGTCGCATCGAAAACAAGTGGCAGTAAGTAACAGCAAACAAGTCCTGATCAGCACAAGCACCCTTGACACTAAGGCAACCACAGTAGCGTCATCGAATTGTACCACACAGACCGGCTCTACAGGCCTTCTGCAAAAAAACTATCAAAAAAACAATTTAAAAATTAAACTCAATAAAATGAGTCTTCCTAATCTAGCTGTAAATGCAGCTCGGTAGTAAGAAAGCTTTGAGAGTACACATAAAACACAAAAGAGTTCAGGTAAAACAGTTTATATTGACTTCCAAATTATGTTATATGCTTTCGCAACACAACCACTTTGATTTTGATTCCTATCTGCCCTGGCTCACAGGGTAGGCATTGTATAATTACAAGAATAGTACAAATATTTATGACTATAAATAAGTCACACACAGCAGAAAGGTTGACAAAAAAATAGGAAAAGAGTAAAATATAAACCCAATGTACAAGCATAAGATAGTTATGTAACTTGAAATATCTGACATTAAGTGAAATGGGTGAAAAACAACGCAATAAAAGTGTGAAAACCAAGAAATGATTGAATGTTGGTTACAAAAACAAAGCACATTTACGAAAATAAATATCTAGTGAAAAGTTTGGGAAAGAATAAAACAAAAGTAACTTGGAAACACAGAGGTGGTGTTGAGTGGTGGTTGTGAGTGCCATACAAATTTAAGCTACTTTAAACAAATCAACATCTAGGGAAAAGGTGTGTATACAGAAATGACTGTACGGTGGATACAAGAGCACTAGAAATTTACGTGATTAAATTAATCACACAGTGAAATGGCAGGACAACAATAAAACAACAAGAAAACTTTTGAAACAACCTATTGAATTCTGGTTAGGAAAACAATACAAAGTTACACTATTTCAATATTTCACACAAAGTGATATGATTTGGGAACAAACAAAAAAAACGAGGAACATGGAAATGATTGAATATTAGTTACAACAAGACAGATTTACATGACTACGAGATTCACACCAAGTGATGCGCTCACAGAACAATAACACAAAATAAAAATGCATGGAAGCACGGTGGTTCAATTGTGCATGCCTCCATCATCAGTTTTGGTAGGGATTCTTGAACAGTTTGCTTTCGTCGTTGGGGTGCCAGAAACTGCCAAAATAGTTGCAGACCCGATTGGTTGGAAAGTGAGTAAAAATTCCATGGTCCAAAGGCTGAAAGAAATTGAATACCTCTTCTAGCAATAAAAACTAAGAAGCCGCTGGTTGTCGACAAAGCTGATATTTGCGGAGGATGTGACTGACAATAAAAATCTGGGCCCTATACATTGTCTGGTGAAAGAATTTGATGTCTGTAACAACACGAATATATCTAGTTACACACAATGCAGGATGCCACTCGCAGGTGGAAAAAAGCTTGCTTCTCCTTTTCCCAAACCAGGACAAGTCCTGCACCAAGTTGACCGTCAACAGTAGCTTGAGCAGGCGCATTCTGCAGACTGTGTCAGTAGCACGTCCCTTGCAAGCCCGACTTCAATCTAGGCATGAGTGCAGGAAAATCTGTGTTGTTAATACAGCTTTTAAGACTGATATAATACAGCATGGCTGCCTGCCATTGTTCCTGAAAAAGACAGTGTATGACAGCTGCATCTTACGGTACTCATCTACGGGGCAGAAACTTCCAGGCTCACTAAAAGGGTCTAACTTAAAATAAGGACAACTTAGCAGGCAGTAGAACGCTGCATGATGGCTGTAACATGAAGGGACAGGAAGAGAGCGGAGTGGATATAACTTAATGTCAGCATTGGCACAACTAAGGCAACCCTAAAGGGGTCCTGAAATACCTTCCGCCGATGCATGAATGTACATGTACCCAAATAAACCAATGTATTTGCAATCTCCGCCCCCAACAATTTTGTTAAAGCGATGAGTATTAGCTGAGAAATCGTAAATCAAAAAATGCGCATTATCGTCGCTCCGCGTTTCCTCCTCCTTTCGACTTACTCTCCGCTGTTGACGGCGCGCGAGCCTTGCCTCCCATGATGCTGCGCTCCGCAGCGGTGACGTACTTCCGCTATTGCGCTGCTCAGACTGTCGTCTGCTACGGGCAAGCTTTGTTGACACCATGAATCCCGCACTCCGCTCAAGGCTGGAAAAGCGAACGAAAAATCTGGCCGCATGTATGCGGCGGCCGGGCCTTGCCCTTTCGCGGTGTACGTTTCTGGCGGCACATGACTATTTATCGGCGGCGAACTCGCAGCCGCACGGGGAGGGTCGTGCGCTCGTTCCCTTGATGCACCGCGCACTGTTTATCTAAAAAGCGCCCTATCAGATGTGGCCCCGCTGGTGCCGGGTCTTATTTTGCAGCGGTGGTAATTCCTGCCGGCGGCATGTGAAAAAGTCATATTAAACCGATACAGAACCCGTGCACAAAACGCTTCAATCATGTGACCAGTTCAGCTTGGGGCGACGCGTGGTGGAGAGCGGCAACGTTGGCAAAACATGCTCTGCCGCGGCTCTGAGCTTTCTAGCGCTGGAGCAAGCGCCATTTCTTTGACAATCTCAAACATCGGTTGCCTTAACAACAAGGCACAAACCACTCCAGAAGTCAGTTACGGTTGCGTGATCCCGGTTCAGCTTGGGGCCCCACTTCGCGACATGTGGGCACTGCAGGCGTACCACTCACTCCCATTGGGAAGTGCGAGATGCGTTTGACATTACAGTAGACGATGGTGTGTGTGTTGTGGACGCCTTTGTTTCGCGATGAAATGCGACGTTGGGATTCTGCGGGTGGATAGTGCTTCCCATGGTCTGGATTATCTTTCTCGAGTGACGTACGACTCAACCTCGCATGGGGTATGTGCAGTGTGCGTGGCTAAAAGCCATCGGCTTGTGCGCCCCGCAAACCGTGCGCGAGGTGAGTACCGAATTTACGACGGGCAGGAGGCAACCCATCCTCTGTCAATCGTGGTTCAGACTTTCAACGCATGTTGTGACGTTGTGTTAGTTGGAAACGCATCTCTGGATTGTTTTAAAGTTGAATAAAATGTGTGCGTCAAACCCGGGCATTCGGCTCAGGGCGTTCTCTGCGATTGCACGAAAGAAGTGTCACGGGGCTTCAACGCTTTCTTTATGGAACGTACTCAGGTAAGAGAATATCCATGTCGTGTTATGGCCGTGTTGCATTCAATAGAAACGGTTAAGCGTTTGTTTTACACTTGTTTCGTTTGTCGTAAAATGCCCAAGCACTCCGGCACTCCGCTGGCAGATCAGCCGGCGAGCCGACGCTGAGCAGACGACTCATCTCTTTGCCGGAAGTGCGTGAAAAAGCCGCCCAATAGCAGGATGTCTAGCTCATGACGAACATCTGGGAATCGATTATGTAGACATGTGAAGATGGCGGCGTCCAAAAACACCAAGAGAAGGGTGAGAAAAAAACGACAAACTTTGCAACAAAAGTGTGAGCTTTCCGCTGCGCGTAAAAGAGTAATACTTGGCACAGAGGACGTTGACGACCCAGTCTAACGGTTGCGCTAGTTCATTTAGTGTACTCGAAATGCCTTTCAGCGTCCCTTTAAAACTAACTATGACTGGTAATGTTAGGTACCACTATTTATAGGAACTATATTTCGTGAATGGGGACTCGGAGGACATTTTAGCCAAGCTACATAACCAATCTTAACTTGCAAAATATTTTTCTGTGTCTATCCTAAACGCTTGGTTGATTGAAGTGACAATATATACATGGATGAAGCCATGTCCACAACATGTGGCAAAAAGAAACATGCACAAAGCCGGACAGCGTCACTGCCATGGACGTATACTTCCTGCAGCAGAATGGTGAGGTGGGCTAGTTTATATACATCCATAACTAAACGTTCAAAAAGCACAGCCCTAAAAAACTTGTCCTTTTGTCCTGTTCGCTTGTCCTGTTAGGTCTACATTTTTAGTTGAGTATACATTGCACAGCAGGAAGCATCAAAATAGTGCAATAAATTTTTACAGCACAATCACATTCACACGTAGTCTAAGTTGCACCAGTCAGCAGCCTGCAACATGTAAGTTATTAGCAAACGACAGGCCAGACACCAGAATCATACTCTGCCTTAAACCTGCAAAATCACAAATGCTGTGTTACCATGATCACCAAGGTGTGTTACACACGAAATTCATTAAGCTGGAAATTCCAAGGGTGACAGAAATTTAACAGCCATTTTTGAATATTTTTAGTAGGTTCTGAATGGGTAATTTACGTTTGCGAAGCTGCAGTAAGAGTACGAAGCACAACCAGCGCTGCTCATACTACTGTAGCAGTTACGACATGCTCGTAGTTCTGACGTTGCAAATAAATTCGGGTTGCATACACGTTATTCATTCCAACATTTTACGACCAAACTGAGCGTTCAAAAAGGTTGAAAAATCAATCAAAACGCGTAAAAAGCATCCCGATGGCATTTTAATCTAATGCTGTACGCTCGGAAATTACTCGATTTTTTATTTTATTCTAATGCTACACGCACGGCAGTCATTCAATTTATTGTGCACGTTTTCTACCCGAAAACTATTATAACGGGAAAAAACGGCATCTGCAGAAACGAAACAACAACCAAGAGTGCATAATATCATGCTAAAAGTACACGGTGTGCGTGTAACGCATACACGCACTTATATTCGCACTCTCCAGATTCGCTTATTTCATTTCATATCAAAACATTCGGCTAGCAAAGCAGCACAGCACACAAACACTTCACCAAACACAGGGCTAGAAATAGCGCGAGATTTGATTCTGTTAACACACGCAGCAGCCAGGTACAAAGGCCTACCGACAAATATACGCAAGGCACAAAGCGAGTCATTCAAAGCGTTAGGGCGAACCGCTTACGTTGACCGAAGTTCGAGAGCAACTGTGCTACGTTAAATACAAATGACAAGAAAACAAGGTTCACTAGTACTCACTTACCTTCACTACTTGGCAGTACTTCTTCGTCCGGTAGATAAATCTATAGGCCTCCTGCGCTGGAGTTTTGGCGACATGCAGCGCCCCTAGCGGCCGACGCCTCTGGGTAGTACAAAAGCAGACGACCCTCGCCGCCCTCCTTGTGTTTTCAATTACAAGCCAGAGTGAAAGTTAGTTGTGGTGCTTTGTGGCGTGTTTAAATGACTGCATACTGTATGAAATAGCCCTTAAAGTAGTTGCAGAGGCTAAACAAAATAATATCCGATAAAAGAAGCCGATTTGTCGGCTTTCTTTTGAGCGAGCTTTCGCGGTGGTCGCGGCGTGGGACAGTATCGCCAGGTCGGGAGGTTTAACGGTTTGACGACAGTTACAGTTTTTTCTTCTTGCGTGCGGTCGACAAAGGAAAGTTCACGAGTAGCATAAACACGAAACGCTGCTCATCCTATATCATGAGGTAACTGCAAAAGGTTGCTTCAGCGGGAGCATGCAAGCGAACGCAAGAATTGCGCAGCCGACTCAGCTGACACTGCTTGCCTGGCATCGCCTTTAAAACGAGTGGAAATTTTGTTTCGTATTTTCGCAAACTAAATGATTCTTGCGTAACGTTTTACGCCGCACGATTTACGAACAGCAGGGTACATGTATACTACAGAGTAAGTCGGGCAATAACGCCAAATAAACAAATTAAGCGCTATTAAAGGACGCAAAACATGCACCAAATCACACGCCCGCTGCCTGCAGAGATGTGTACTTCTGTAACATCACATAACACAGCATAACATAACACAGCCGCATACACGGCGCGGGGCCCCGAATATTTACATACGATCATCACTGATTGTGTTGGTTTTCTAGTGCAGGGGTGGTCGAATATGAACGCCGACACGCCAGTTTTGCCTTCAAATGGAGTTAAACAGCGAGACAAGAACAGAGAATTGGCGTCATCCAGTTGAATTGCCCCCCCCCCCCCGTCTTCACACTTCGACAGAATATTGTCAAATATTATTAGAAATTCGCAGAATTTTTTCTCTTTGCATTAAAAGCCCCCCCTTCCTCCCACCCTATTTGCCGTTCAGCCCTCCGCCGTGTCGGCTGCATGGAACTCGGCCGTTGCTGACCCTCGTTCTAGCCTAATAAGTGCGAACTGGGAATGTATGCTGCAAGAGAGTAATTAAGTAAAGTGAGAACAAACAAGCAAAGCGAGCGGCCTTTTAGTTCGCCCGACCACTGTGTTCTACGGTAACCAATTTCGGAATCACAAAACAGATTTCATGCTTCTGACGGTCGCGGCATTTTGTCACTGAGACTTGCAACAAAACGGCAAGCCAACGCTGCACAATGTATTCGTAACGGCGATGCCAACGAGCACTGTTTAATGAAAGTGCACTCATAGTGTGCAGGTACGCAAAAGAGCGCCGCACCGCAGCAGGCGAGCCTGCGGTCCGCCGGACTCGCTGGCTTTTTAAAACGCGATCATCGCCGATTGCGTCACTCTTCCTTTTTGATCGGCTGTTTTTGAAACGTCTTCGTCACCTAGAGTATCAGTTTAAACTAGAAATTTCACTTAAAATTTCACTTCGTACGACCATTGATCGGTGAACCTGCGAGTTGCAGACGCCGTCACGGTCCCGGCACTTTCGTCGGCGCTGTAAACGTGTTTAGCGCTGCAAAGCTTCTTTCCCTAACGCCAAGTTGATCGCTGAATAGATCGGACGCGTCAGGGATGAGCTGGCGACCACGTCGCAAAATAATCGGGAGCGTCGAGCTCATTTTGCTTCTGTCAACACGGGATCCTATGGGACCCGCGCAGCTCTGTACTACCCGGAAATACTGCCCGGAAGCCGCTTTCGCGGCGCCCCCTGGGCAGCGCAGGAGGCCTATAGTAGTCAAATAACCGAAATAACGGACGCTGAAGGCGTGCACCCGTGCTGCCACCGGCCAGTAGCACGCGCATCGATACGGAGTGCAGTTAATGATGATGATAGTTCGGTTTTATTGGCGCAAGGCCGACTATGGGCAAAGAGCGCCAAAAAGAAGTTACTGAATTGTGATGAGACCGTAAATACTAGAACATGTTACTAAAAGACAATAAAGTGATGCAAAACAAGACAATGGAGATGGCTAGTGTATAGGGCCAGGACGATTACACATGATATAACAACAGCTGCAGAAAGTTCACCTCAGCTAAAAACTAAAAACACGCTGACTAGAAAACATTGGTTCGTCGGCTAACAAAATAAGATGGGTGCAAAGTAATGTGTCGTCTGTATATTTCAGGGAAATGTTTGTGTCGTGTTGTGTCAAGTGCTCTGCATGTGATTTGTATCTGGACTACGGATAGGCCCTTTCCACACCTGCTACACGTGGGTCCCGAAGTTCCAGTGAGCAGGTGGGAGTGCGTCGCATGTGTGTGACCTATCCGCAGCCTAGCCAAGGCAACTTTAGTGTATCTGTTGTGTGAGTCAGTTATGTAGCGTCCCAGTTGTGGTTTTGTTACGTGTAGTTTGTTGTCTGTTTGTTGACTCCAGTGTAGTTGCCATGTGTTACGAAGCTGTCGTCTGATGTGTGTCTTTAGGTCGGTGTAAGGTACTGTTGTTATGTCAACTGTGGTCATGAGAGCAGCAGCACTAGCCATTTGATCAGCGGTCTCATTGCCAGGGATCCCACAGTGACCTGGTACCCAGCATATGGTTATTTCTAAATCTGAAGCATATGCAGTCATTATGACCTTTAAAAGAACATTGATTACATAGTTTTTTGACGACCTTCCTGATGACAATGCCTGCACAACGCTTAGAGAATCTGTGTAGACGATGGACTTTGGAATCTTATGTTCGAGGATGTGGTTTGAAACGAGTAAAATGCCATAGGCTTCTGCCGTGTAAATACTGCTATGAAAATTCATTGTCTTAGTTATGGTAAAATTTGGTCCGTGCGCTGCACAAGATACAGTAAAACCAGTTTTCGACGCGTCGCTATAGAATTCTGCGCACCTGTAGTTGTCCTGCAGGAACAGGAAGTGCTGCAGAATTGCACTCCTGGGTACGCTATTTTTTTCTACTAATGTGAATGATAGGTCGCATGATATAGGATGTAGATGCCATGGTGGAATTAAATTATGGACGGGTGTCTTGTGCGTGTCTGAAAGAGGGACCGTGAGTGCAGAAGCCTCCTGCCTAACTCTGAGAGAGAAAGGTAAGGAAATAGACGGCCTGTTTAAAAAGAGTTGCAAGTTTGATGTATTGTTCATGATGGGATTAAAAGGATGGTTGGTAAGGGACACAATCTTAGATGCATACAGCAGGTCAACATACTCCCGCTGATACCCTAGACACCACTTGTCGCACTCGACATAAAGGCTTTCGACAGGGCTAGTGCGGAAAGCGCCGCATGAGAGGCGAAGGCCAAGATGCAGCACTGGGTCGAGCATTCTCAGTGCGGTCTTTGTCGCCGACCCATACACGACACTGCCGTAGTCGAGCCGGGACCCCACCAACGCTGTGTACAGGCTCAGCAGGAGTTGTGTGTCGGCCCCATAAGATTGATGTGAGAGAACCTTAAGAATATTCATTGCCTTTAGGCATTTACATTTGAGCTGTTTGACATGAGGAATGAATGTAAGTTTTTCATCGAATAAAATGCCTAAAAACTTGTGCTCCTTGTTCACAGGAATTGGCACATTCGCAAGAGTGATGTCTGGGTCCGGGTGGACCCCACGCTTCCTGGAGAATACAACACAAGAGCTCTTTCCGGGATTAATTTTAAAACGATTCTTGTCTGCCCAGCCGGCAAGCTTCTTGACGCCGAGCTGGACTTGACGTTCGCAGATGGACATATTACATGATTTAAAAGATATCTGCACGTCATCTACATACATGGAGTAAGAAATTGTAGGCGGCAGTGCCTTCCCAAGGGAGCTCATTTTTACTATGAAGAGAGTGCAGCTTAGAACTCCGCCTTGCGGCACGCCATTTTCTTGCACGTGTACCTTTGACAGTGCAGAACCAACTCTGACGCGAAAGGTTCTCTCCGACAAATAGCTAGAAAGGGTGTTAAACATATTACCAGAAACACCGAATGACTTCAGGTCAGTAAGGATCCCATAACGCCAAGCGGTGTCATAGGCCTTTTCTAGGTCGAAAAACAGTTAAACAGAACTGTTTATGCACGAAGGCATCCTTAATATACGACTCTAGTGCCACAAGTTCATCATTCATGGATCGCCCCGCCCTGAAGCCTGCCTGGCAGCTCTCGAGAAGGCCGTTATACTCCAAAAAGTACACGAGCCTCCGGTTTATCATCTTCTCGAGAAGCTTGCACAGGCAGCTGGTCAGGGCGATGGGTCGATAGCTAGCGGGAGAAGAAGGGTCCTTCCCTTGTTTCAAGAATGCTAAAACTATGGCATCCCTCCAAGACTTTGGAATGTGCCCCGAAAGCCAAATCTTGTTATATATGTGTAAGAGTGTTAGAAGAGTGTCTGTGTGTAAGTTCTGTGTCATTGTATATGTAATGTTGTCTGGGCCTGGAGCTGAGGGTTTACACGTGCTCAGAGCACCCCTCAGCTCATGAAGCGTGAACTCGGAGTTATAAGAGGTGGCTGACCTGTCATTATCATGTAAAGGCTTCTTTTCGGCCACGAGTTTGTGTTTCATGAAGGTGTTTGTGTAGTGTGCTGAACTGGAAACGTGTTGGAAGTGTTGTGCGAGTGTGTCAGTCTGGTCTTCGAGTGTGTCCCCTGTTGTACTGACCAGAGGCAGGCTGTGTGTTTGATGTCCCTTGAGTTTGCGTATTCGTGTCCATACTTTCGGTGTGTCTGTGTAGGAGTTAATTGATGTTATGAATGTACGCCAACTCTCTCGTTTTGCCTCACGGCGCAGACGGTTTCCGAACGCCTTGGCCCCTTTGAACAACAGGAGGTTACTCGACGTGGGGTACCGGCGAAGGATACCCCACGCCTTGTTCTGGGCCTCTCGCGCCCGCCTACAGTCCTCATTCCACCACGGCCTCCGCTGGTTGCGCGGGGCAACAGAGGCGTGGGGAATGGACCTTTCGGCGGCGTCGAGGATGTGCGCCGTGAGCAGTTGGGTAGCTTCTTCAACGTGTAGGTGTGTTATGGACGTGTAGTGTAGTTTGGATGTCACTGTAAATGTATTCCAGTTAGCTCTTGCTTCATTAAACCTTTTATGGGAAGATGGACTGCTCGGGCCTGTACCTATATGCGTTAATGAAGTGGGAAAATGGTCACTACCATATAAGTCTGTGCCCACGCCCCATTCAAGACATGGAAAGAAAATTGCAGAACCAATGGCCAAGTCAAGATGTGAGTATGTGTTGTGACCTGTGTTATGGTATGTAGGCTGTTTCTTGTTGAAAAGGCATGCTCCAGAGGATGTAAGAAACTTCTCTATCAGGCGACCTCGGGCATCCGTGCGAGAAGAGCCCCAAAGAGAGTTGTGAGTATTAAGGTCGCCTGTAAGGATGTATGGTTCGGGCAGCTGGTCAACCAGCGCCTCGAAGTCAAAGCTCGTAAGTTCTACATCAGGAGGAATGTATATGGAGCATACCGTTATCAACCTATTAAATAATATTGTGCGGACGGCAACAGCCTCAAGGACGGTGTTCAAGGTGACAGGGTGGCATGCTAAGGATTTGCGGGCAATTATGGCCACACCGCCAGAAGAGTGTGTGCAGCCATCCCTGTCTTTCCTGTATATCAGGTAACTATTCAAAAAATTTGTGTGTTTGGAATTCAGATGTGTTTCCTGGACACACATTAAACTTGGCTGGTTGGCATGCAGAATCTCATGCACGTCGTCAAGATTATTCAGAAGGCCTCTGCAGTTCCATTGAACTATGTTTTCTCTTTCCATTATGATGTGTTAGAGCTACTGGAGTGTGAATATTTATGTAGGGTCTTTCGGGGCTTGCACTCTTGGGAGGGGCTTTTTTGCCTTCTCTACTGACCTGGACGTCGCGGCCCGTTCCTTCCGTTGCGATGAAAGCCGGAAGCGCTCGACGTCCATGTCGTCATCTGAAGGCAAGGGGGTGCCCAGCGGACTGGGCCCCCTTGACGTGCTACCCTTTCGGGTGTCCTTCGCCTGCGCTGCCAATGCCGACAGCGTGGGGAGCACCACCGGTGGCACAGGCAGTGAGGTGGTGGAGGGGGTCGCTGCGACTGCCTCGGTCTCCATCTCCGTACCCTTGCGTGTGCTTTGGGCCGGTGGTGAGGAAGTAGTGGATGCAGCGGCATCCCCAACAGACGTTGTTGCCACCACAGCCGCTGCTGGGTGAGCGAGCGGTGCGGAGGCGGGTTGGGCTGCCATAGGCAACCCTGGGGGGGGGGGCGGGGGCGGGACCAAGTCCGACTCGCGGTACTGGGTCCCCGCCGAAACCAAACGCCGCTCCGCCCCCCGGCGAACTGCTTCGGCGTACCTGCCCAGAGGGAAGGAGGCGAACCTCTTTCGCGCCTCTGGGAAGGTGATGTTTTCGGTTATCTTAAGGTTAATAATTTTTTTTTTCAAGATGAAACTTTTCACAAGCGCGAGAGTATGCTGCGTGTGGACCCTGGCAATTCGGGCAGGTGAAGTTGGTTGCACTGCAGTTGTCGGATAGATGATCGTTTTGGGTGCATTTGGCACATGTTGTTCTGCCTCGACAGGAATTGGTACCATGCCCGAACCTCTGGCACTTGAAACAGCGCCTCGGGTTCGGGATGTAAGGCCGGACAGAACAACGGATGAAACCTGCGTTGACATGCTCGGGCAGTGTGCAGCGGTCTAAAGTCAGGATCAGATGTTTGGTGGCTATTTCTTTGTTCTCTCTCCTGATGACGATGCGCTTTACTGCTGTCACGCCTTGTTCTTTTAGGCCTTCGAGCAGATCAGTCTCTGTCTCTGTTAGGAGATCTGCCTCAGAGATCACACCTTGACAACTGTTGAGGCTGCGGTGGGGTGTGACCCTGATCTCCAGATCTGCCATGCGGGTTTGTTTCAGGAAGATTGTGGATTGCTGCTGGGTTTTAACTTCAACTAGCACTTCACCAGTTCTGAGCTTTTTGGCGTCATATGTTTTGCCGATGATACCTTCAAGGTATTTAGAAACAAGAAATACAGATTGAGAGGAAACCGGCTTCGATTTGTCCACAGATTCAATGATAAAAAAACGAGGGTAGTTATCTGGCTTTGGGAGAAAGATAGAAGGCAAAGAAGGAAAAGATACTTCGGTGCGGCCCCTCTTAGGGGGCCGATCACGTCTGGGCGGGGGGGGGGGGGGGTTTGATTTATCCATATGGCATAGGAAAAAGCAGGGAGACGGGGGTACTTTCTTCTTTGACCTTACCCTGGTAGCCAAAGAGGTCCCGGAGCTCCCTGCCTGGTGAACAGACAGGGAGCCCATCCGCCGGAGCTTGACCTGGGCTCCGACGGCCACCGTTCGTGGTTTCTAACCCTCCACCTATAAACACATTGCCACGGTGGGATCCAGCTTATGTTTGGGGCTCGGGGTCCGCGGTATCGCCAGTACCGTCACCAAGATTGCGCAAGGTTCCCCGTGCGGGGGTGCAGTTAATACAACTGTCGGACGGTCGGAATCGCTGCGCAGCGACTTTCCTGTCTCATGTTCGTCCGAGGGAACACCTAGTTCCTGAAAGACACCCACTTTGATAAAAACACGTTGCGAAATAGATGCCCAAGTTATTGGTAAATACAGATATTAGTGCCAATTATATACAAGAGAAGCTTCAGCGTGGTTTTTTTTTTATGAAAACAGTAGTCGTACCGACAATCTAGATTACGGCATTTAAGGCAATTTCGGGGCCTACGGTGCAAATACAGCATGCGTGGGGTTTCGGGCGCCCGCATTTTACGGTTTGTTCTGAGGCCTTGCAACGTACTTTCCGCGCTTTCGCGCGTGAACATCGCCCCGTGTTGACGGCGTCGGCAAAATGCACGGCGACGTGAGCTGACGGGGGAGCTACGCCAATGTCTATGCTCGCTAGATATCAGCGTCGACGCAGCGCCAGAAAGCATCTGAAAGCAGGTGACATCGTCCGGATACTATGTCCATCTCCTGGTTTGGGGTCATTGCTATCGCAAATAACAAAAAATGTCTTTTTAACTTGCGGTAATCGGGTGCCTTGAGGCAAAGTACAAGCTATTTCTGTTCGAAAGTGCGCATTCCTTCGTGGCTAGCTTGGCTTTCATCGGGGAGATGGGGGGTTTGGGATAGCTTTTTGTGAGTTAAATACAGGAGCTCTGGCTACATCGCTTGTAGTGTACGCATGATGGGCTTGTCTGCAAGATCGGTGCGTAACAAAGTTTATCAACGCCGGAAATCTAGCCAGCATACAATTTCATTTGCGGGTACCGTAGCTTGCATAGGGGGAACAATGAAGTGCGGTAGGTTTTGTTGGCTTAAATAAGGGAGCTTTGGTTACATCACCTGCAATATTAGCATAATTGGCCTCACCTCCAAGATCGGTGCGGCAGAAACCAGCGTTATCACTGCCGAAATTTGTCAAATACGACCAAAACGAATCACTCGACTTTATTTGTTGGCAGCCTCTTTTAGAGTACCAAATTCTCGGTCCACGCATTTTGTTTAAGCCAACGGACGAAACGATCCCGGCCGGCCACTCAGGGAGACGTTTCAGGAGCAAGTTAGGAAATCCATGTCAGGTGCAACAGCCGGGTCTCCGACGAAAGGAGAGAGAATTTTCCAAGCAAGTCGAGTAGGAACGCGTGGTGGCTGGCGGCCGAAGGTTGGCGGCGCCAGTTGCGGCTCGGTCAACCACAAATAGCTGCGCCCACGTTTGCGAGCAGGCGAGCGCGTCCTCCCACTGCTCGACGCCATAGATGGGGTGGAATGGTCTAAGAGGACAAGCCCACATGCCGTGGCTTAGTGGACCAGGGAGTCACAGAGGGGTCAGTCCGTCGCGAGGATCTCAGAGGAGTAGGTCTTATGGAGGAGGGATCGGCGGGCGAGGGAGTTGGTCTGAAGGAGTCGCCATAGGCGCTTCTGAGCGTTGGGAGGGATGTGTGGGCAGTGGGAAAACGGCGGCGGGAGAGTCGATAATGCTCCGTGGCTTTTTGATACCACAGCAGACAATCCCGTGCCGACCGAGCACTGTGTTAGAGAGCAGGAGCGAGCCCAGCACGGCTGTTTAGTTTTCATGCTTCTTTGTGGGCCGCCTCATTGCCTCCCACCCCAGAGGGGCCGGGGTCCAGACGATGTCGAGTTGTTGAGTATGGGGATTTCGGAAAATCTTAAGTGCTGTAGCCGAAACGCTACCACGAATGAAGTTTTGAATAGCCGTCTTCGAATAAGGGATTATAATGTGTTGTGGCAGCCTGGTGATACGGGCCAGGGCTATTGCCGCCTCTTCCGCTGTTGCGGGGTAAGATGTCCGTAAGGGGAGGAAAGTGACCGGGGGAGAGCCTGCCAGCTCTCCTGTTCCTCCAGCCTTTGACCGTCAGTACAAGCTGGGGAAATTTGTTTGTTAACATACGTGGGCGAACAGTGTCGCCAGTGATTTGTCAGGTCAGCGTTTGTATTTTCTATACGAAGGTAGAACGAACAAGTAAAATGGTGGTTGCCCTGAATAAAAACGTTTATGAGCATCAAATTTTGTTCAGGCGTATGTTGAGTCTAATTTATTTATTACGTTCTCCGCATTTATAGTTCTGTAAAAGCAATATTGGTGAATTAAAAAACTTGCACAAAACTCCTCGGTACAAAACCCGTACAAAACACATAAAAAACCCCCGGTAAGGCCTAAACAGTACGCCTGCGGAGCGTTTGAAAATAAAGTATAGCAGATATAGCTAAAATAAATGTAACTGCGGTACACATGTACGAAGTAAAAAATGGACATACCAGCAACATCTGAACAACGTCAGCAAAATATGTCTATATACCGTCCACAAATGAAGCAGCAGCAACATCGAGAGTACGTCTTTAGCATAGTTGAATGAACGTCTGATATTAAGGTACCAGCAACGTTATCTCAACACCAAAAATTTTTATAAAAATATTCCACGTTGTACAGATGTCCAATAGAGATACTGCTGGGACATAGACGTTCGGATCTTTTTGGGACGTCGCAGAGATGTTAGTGGTTTGCTGGGTCGTTAATGTAGCTAAAAACAAAACAATGGAGACAACGATGATGGGCACAATATTGATTCCACACGTGTTTCAGCAAGCACTTTATCGCTGTTAAACTGACCACAGCAGCAGGTTGAAGCGAGAAACAGCGTTCTGCGCAGCTTACCAACACACTCCCTCCCAGCTCTGCGGACGCTCCTGCTGATGGTAGCGCCCCCTCGCGTAGCGGTAAATGTGCATAACGTCTTGTACATAAACAATTCATGTTTTATTATTCGTTTACCTGTACTCATGAGTAATTCGGGTTAGGTCACGTAAGGAAGTTGAAGTTGAAAAACAAGACAGCTGTGGAAGCTAATGGTAGAAATAATAAAGGCACCTACCATAAAAATCACACATCTCCACGCCGTGAAGGATGCCGAGGGTTCGAAGCACTGGGACGCAAGTTGTGTATTGCTTGTGTGATGAGCGTCATCGTCCGTGCGTGCTGATGCACTCTGAGTTTTCAAAGATTTTGAGGTGGTGTAAATGAACTTTAAATAACAAGCGCCCCACCTAAGACAATTCACGTCTCAGTACATCGCACCCTCTGCATCGTTCACGACGTCTTTTTCCGCGAATTATCGTGAGATAGTTTAGTGTTTTTGCATTATTTTTGCGTTTTCTACCCTTTGAAATTCGCGCTCTTTGCTACTGCAGTTACCGGCGCTCTCCCCAGATGGCGCGCGGATGGTACTACAGTGAAAGAATTAAGTGAAAGAAACGGAGACAACTACCTGGAAAGAGGATGGATGCGAAGAACTCCTTAGATATCTACAGGATCGGGAAGCAGGTCACAAGGGAAAAATTATGCGATAATACCAAACGGAGTGCATTGCTTTTTGAAGCTCGGGCGGGTTGCTTACGGACAGGAACGCGTATCCGCGAGCTGGTACAGGAAGAATTATGCGCAGGCTGTGGAAATGAGCCAGAAACCATGCGACATATTTCAATGGAGTGCAAAAGTATCTGTGCAGTCCTCAGTGATGGAGCCATCCAGCTTCCGGAAGCCCTTGGCTTTAAGGTTAACGGAATTGTGAATTGGACAGCAGTAGAGGTTAGTAAAAGAAGGTTAGAATGTTGGTGGGAAAAGAGCAGAGAACAATCAGGGAAGACATGTGAACAAAGAAGTCAGACTAGCACAAATATATAGTAAAAGTATTTTCTTTTTATTTTATATATAGTTTTTTATTTATTTTGTTTGTAATTTTTGGCGAGGTGATTGTACAGCAGCGTTGCGACTAAGACCACTGTGTAACGCCACCCCGTTACAAAGGGGAAGCCACTAAGCATCATCATCAGTGTGCGCCGCTTTCTATAGACGGCGTACAATGCTGTGCGCACGTAAAGCCCCTTGCGCACGATATCGGCAGACATCGGCACGCACAATGCGAGGTCTTAAAAGGCTTCGCCCTTAAAAGTGTAGTTTGGCTGGTGGTAACTGGCTGGTTGTAACTCATAAAGGCCATCATATCAGTTTTACGAGAATGACATGAAGATGAATAGAGAGGGCAACAATATCGAATTTATTCGCGCGCCCCTATGGCGGAGCTTGCTACACGAGAAATAGGCCTACGATAACCTATGTGGCTAGACGGCATGGTGCGAACCAGACTATGGCAAAACTCGTTTTTGTGAAACAGCCTACACATTACATTGGCGGGAAATGCCTGGATCATGACTTGGCGTTTCGTCGTAAGTTGATTGGTAATGGGCCGATTTGTAACTGAAGAACCTACGTCAAAGGCCAGTTCCTCATACAGCGAATTTTAAAAATTACGAAGCATTTCTATGGCCACTCAACAGCCAATTCCGTTTTTCTGTATCCAGATCATAATGGGTCACACGTTTGTCATATTCCAAAGTGCGATGAATAAAAACCACTAGGGACTATATACATTAAAATCCGTCTTCTTATATTGCAAATTAGAATGGTGCCCAACAGTGCTTTTGTGTATAGCACTGAAGTCGATATTACAGCGGTTAAGAGGGTAGCAAGTCATAATGCTACATGGGGTCGTTCAGAGGTATTCTATAGAAAGTCCTTGCTGCTTCATTTTAACCTAAAGCTTCTCAAATTTCTCCACAAAAGTGTCTTCCCTGCAACGTGCTTGCACACAGCAGTGAAGCTGTTTAAAAAGGTGCTCCAAGTATGTCGTACTTCTTAATACGCCGGGTGTTATAAGGGTATTTTATACAGGGCTCGAGGGCTCTAGCAGAGAATTTGAATATAGTACTCACGCTGCCTTTATTACCCTTGTTACACGGTGGAAGTACACGAAGTTACGTGTAACCGTGGGTACTAAACATTAGGCGCGTTTATAGCAAACAGCAATTTTGCCTGTCACACGCGAAATTCCAAGTGTGGCGGCAACAGTCACGTGGTTGTGAGTGTACCAAGTGTAAACTAGCAAATTCTTAACCTCGCGATAAAAACCAAAGAGAATAAGTGTAGATAAAAGGAACTATCGCTAAAACAGTTGCTGCAGACCCAAACGCAACACATTGCGCGCGACGAGCAGTGATGCCAATTTAGCGGATTTTCCGCTAAATCTGGCGGATTTCATTTTATTCTGACGGGGAAAAAAATTAGTCTAGCGGCTAGTGGATTTTTTGACGGGCCATTTTCATACATAGCGGATTTCTGGCGGATACCTCATGCAGTGAACCGATTCAAAATCGCCCTGCAAGAAACCATTTTCGTGTCCTCTAAAATGCAGAAATTGCTTATCTTCAGAGGTTAGGAGGGCTCCTGTTCGCTTGCTTCACCTATCTCAGAAAAACAAATCCGTGAGGTTTCAAAACGGCTCTGAGACAATCGGAAAAATTCAAAACCAGTGGAGCAAAATCACCTTCCTGGACTGGAAGCAAATATCGTTCACGCAGTCGTTCTGGTGTGAAGTTCACTCCTATAAGGACGCCTGCGGCGAAAACCCGTTCGCCGAGCTGGCCGGATTCGCCATGTCGATACTCGTGCTGCCGTATTCAAATGCCGAAGTAGAGATGAGGTTTAGTCAGCTTAACATAGTAATATCCAAGATGAGGAACAAGCCGAAGCCTGAAACAACAAACGCCATCCTCGTCGTAAGAGCGGGACTGAAGTGACACCAGAAAAGTTGTTTTGATTGCGAACTTTCCGCAGCAGTTGTTAGTGCAATCGGGACATCTGCAACGTATGTGCAACCAAGTCACTTTTCTGGTCCCTCAACAAGTACCAGCGGTCCTGTGGAGATGGTGTCAGACGACGACAGCGGCGACGAAGACCTCCATGTGTTTTTCGTTGACCCGTGAGTTCTTTTTTTTTTTTTTCATCAGTGTGAACATTTATAACTTTTGGCCTCTTCTGTGACGAGGTTGACCAATGACGACCACCGCAGCACTGAAACCTGAAGTGTTCTGTTAGACTCCTTGGAAGACTCTTTTATATATTATTTCAGCTCTCGTAGTTTTGGGAAGCTTTTAAGATTGATAAAGGCGTTTATCATACGAAATTGCACTGTTATTTTACATAAAATAGGCCCTAGCGGGAAATTTAGCGGATATGTTTTAGAATCTAGCGGAATCTGGCGGATTTCTCATTGCTTTTTAGCGGATGTCTGATGCCCAGCGATGGCAACACTGGCGACGAGTTTTAGCGGAGCGCTTCCCCAACAGCTCGCAACCGGCTCGCGTTTCTCGGGCGGCTCGGTTTTGGGAACGTTAGCCTTTTTGATCCACAGCACAATTTTTCACCACAGTAACATCCAATTTCTCACGTGTATAGCTTCTTTTCAGCGATCACACTGATTTTCTGGAGCGGCGACAAGTTGTTGCTGCCGTGATGTGGGCCGGTTCGAGCCGATTCGTTGGCCGTGCGGGCAGGCGCAGCAGCATGTTTGCATGTAGGGCTGGCGTGCGCGCGGATCGTTTCCGAGTGCACAAAAGGCTTTTTGGTTTCTTGCTTATTATGTGTCTTTCGAGCAACGCATAAAACTTACAAATTTAGCACAGCGATTGCCGTAGTTGATGAAGGAGAACTGGGAACTAGCCGTGGGTTTCGCTTCAGTCTTGGGCTCGCGCAGTTGCGGTGACTGCGACAGCGGCGCAAGTGATGCAAGCTCCTCTTGGAGCCAGCTTCGGGCGGCCCTCTATTTTGCCTCGGTGAGGGCCTTCGTGTCGTCTTCCTCCGAACGCCAGGTGATATTTTTTTGGCCTCCGGTGATGCGCCGCCACTGGCTTCCGAAATGACTTGCGTGATTTTGAAAACTGCGGCTGCAGTGACGGTGGTTAGCGTGCCTGAACTGAGTATGCCAAGCTCGGTTTGCGTTAACCATGGCTATGAGGATAACCGCAGTTTCGTCTGTGGTGTGACGCAGCAAACTGTGGTATGGTCTACCCGTGGTTTGCTTAAACGTGGTTAAGTCTGCCGGTGTAATTATGGTACAGAATTTTCAAGTGCATGCACCCCACACAAATAAATTAGGTCTCATTGAGGTCGCGTTACAAAATATTCCTAAAACGTTTCTAGTTTTGTATCACACTGGCATATGGTGCATGAAAAAGTGTGTTCCCAACAGCACATCTCTGTATAGGTGAAACCGACTTTAAAAATGCTCGATGTACTGCCGTCCGCATAAGCATTTCTTCGGCAATACCCAATAGGTGTTTCTGGAAATCGTTTCATTGGGTTAAGAAGATGTTTTGTTTTTAGTAATATTAGGGACGAGCTAGTTTTCAGGTGTTTTTGACGGAAGCTGCTGGCTTTCGTAACATATCATGAGCTCGAGTACATCGGCTCAGGAGAAAAGGCATATATAAGAGAACGAAGAAAACACCTCCTGAAAGGAATCCAAATTAAGTACTTGCGCCCATTTTACTCGATCGCTACTATTCTGAGTAACCAGCCGTTAAATATCACGGCTACAGAATAATTCGTCAAAAGGCAATGGCAATAGGACGAAGTCGCAGAAGGACAATTTGTCGCATAGAGCAATTCGTAGCAATTTGTCTGAATGACCATTACTCACTTCGACTAATATATTCCAAGGTGGTACCAGTTCTCTATACTATTACGCGAAACAAGATACTGAGCCAAGAACACAATGCAATCAGACTGAAGTCTAAAATCACAATATTATTGAGTAGGCAACAAATTTATAATAAAAAGCAAATACCTCGCGCTTACCCTGAATGAACTGGTCATGTGTTTTAATGAATATGCATAGTGGTGCAAACGACAGGCTTTATGATTCTACGCAACTAAATAACGCTGCAATCTTATTTGTGTTATCCAAAATCAAGAATTGTTGTCTCGATGTCATCAAGTATATTACCTCGTAGCCAAGGGCGACGAAGGGTTCTTCAAGGAGAAAAGTTTATTGGTGCGAACTTGTGCACCGCAAAACTCAATGAATGCACAAACGTCGAAGTCAGCAGATAGCCGCCCACACGTGATCGTCGGCGATTGCAATACCACGGCTCTTCCTGTGCCCACAATCATCTCCAGTGCGGTCGTGAAAAAACACGAACACATCTTCGCACATACCTACCTGCGGTACCCTTGATTTCTGAACGGATTCTGAGACAGCTAACGTCGGTTGGGTATGGAGCTTAGGTGTGGTTATCTGCGAGTTAAAGGGCGCGCAGATTAGAGGCATCAGTCACCATCTTCGCTTTGCAGGTCTCCCTTCTTCGACATATTTATTTACTTTCATGTTATTTCATTTATTAGCCTTTAAAGGCCTCATTTTCTGAAGATGTTGCCTTGCTGGGGGACAAACTGCAAAGCATGATAACTGCACTGGACAAACAGAGTAGAATAGGGCGTTCCAGAAGCATCGTCACGACGATTCCATCAAAGATCACAGCTTTGATTCCGGCTCGCTTCTGTTGCTTTGGGTACCCTGCTCAACACCTGGCCTGTCCCCCAAACTGATCAATAAGCACCATGGTCCGCACGGAGTGATTGAGCGCACTTTTCTCGTCAATTACCTTGTTGAACCAGTTAAACGAACCACAGATCATCGCCGCCGAGGGCATGAAATTGTTCACATGGATCGGTTGAAGCCCTAGTACGACCCTGTAGGTTCGTCGTGCCCTCGAGTAGCCAGGATGGCTCCTTTTGTACCGTGGGCGATTCTAACAAGAAGAGTTAACACGTTAACACGGCACAACAATGAGTAGTAGATGCCGAAACGCCATCCGCACGATAGTGTGGGGTCAGCGTATCGTCGTGAAGACGAGGAAGAACCAACACGGACGTTCATGCCCACGAGCTCGCTCAGGCTGCACCTGCGCTCGGCCCCCCGTTGCCTTACACTTTCGACTTCCTATAAACTACCACGACCAACTACCGCCGCGACTGCTATATATATATATATATATATATATATATATATATATATATATATATATATATATATATATATATATAGTAAGAAACCTCGGTAACAGCAACAGCGGAGGTTTTATTGCGACGTTTCGACTTCGAGACAAGTCTTCTACCTCGAAGTCGAAACGTCGAAATAAAACCTCCGCTGTTGCTGTTACCGAGGTTTCTTACTTTGTGTTCACCACGCCTTCGGCCCCATCGCCAGCATGCCAGTTATATATATATATATATATATATATATATATATATATATATATATATATATATATATATATATATATATATATATATATATACAGAAAGGTAGGTCAGCAGTCTACAACGCCAAAGGAGGCATAGGGGTGTGGTTAGGCTCTTTTCTTTTTCACAACGGTTAATTACGTAAACTTTTTTTTAATTATACAGAAGAAAGAAAGAAAGAAAAACGCGCCCAGAGTGGGGACCGAACCCACGCCTTTCGATAACACGTCGAATGCCTTACCAATTCGGCTATCTGGGCGACTGTGTTCTCCTTCACTTTCTGGGCTATTTATATTTACTAGAAGTGTATCTGACGCTTGAGGGTTTACTTAATTAAAAAAAGTTTACTTAATTAACCGTAGTGAAAAAGAAAAGAGCCTAACCACACCCCTATGCCTCCTTTGGCGTTCTAGACTGCTGACCTACCTTTCTGTATTTCCTCAACGAGCCGCTCATTTCCTTACTATATTATTCTGCGAAAGCCTAGCGAGGGTCTCGGTTCTGGCAGCCTTGATGCCTAGGTAGCATAAGAGGGCTTCCCGCCAGTAACCCGCTCATGACAGGCTGTAGACGTTCGAGTCACGCCCCGGGGGTTGAAAAGAAGGTCCCCTTCTCCCCGTGTAGTCAGAGTGGCGCTGGCTACCACCCTCAAGCGTCAGATACACTTCTAGTAAATATAAATAGCCGAGAAAGTGAAGGAGAACACAGTCGCCCAGATAGCCGAATTGGTAAGGCATTCGACATGTTATGGAAAGGCGTGGGTTCGGTCCCCACTCTGGGCGTGTGTTTTTCTTTCTTTCTTTCTTCTGTATAATTAAAAAAAAGTTTACTTAATTAACCGTAGTGAAAAAGAAAAGATCCTAACCACAACCCTATGCCTCCTTTGGCGTTGTAGACTGCTGACCTACCTTTCTGTATTTCCTCAACGAGCCGCTCATTTCCTTACTATATATAAATACATATATATATAATCAAGGGAGTTGTAGAACTTTGAAGATGGTAGAGAACACAAGAGAAGAAAAACTTCGAACAAGGTAAAAGCACGATTGTGGCCTACGTTTCAGCAAAGAGAACTTGCTTCGGGCCCTGACCTGAGGAAATCAAGTTCTCTTTGCTGAAACGTTGGCCACAATCGTGCTTTTACCTTGTTCGAAGTTTTTCTTCTCTTGTATATATATAAATATATATATATATATATATATATATATATATATTTATATATATATATATATATATATATATATATATATATATATATATTTATATATATATATATATATATATATATATATATATATATATATATATATATATATATATATATATATATATATATATATATATATATATATAATTATATATATATATACATACATATATATATACAGAAAATGTGGCAAGGGCGAGGGCAAGGTAAGAGAAGGGAGAGTTTGTAGAATTGGATCATGGTTGGTGGGTAGTAATAGAATGAAAAGAGAGCGAAAAAAAAGAGCGGAACAAAATTATAAAAAGGGTAATAAGAACACACAGTCACGCGGTACGCACATGGGAAGTAAGAGAGAAGAACCAAATAGAAAAAATTAACAAGGTAATTCCCCCCTCCCCTACGGGTCCAAACAAGATATGCCCATGCATGTGTTTGACAAGGACAAAAAAAGAAAAAAAATTAGTCACGCGGAACATAGAAGGTCCAAAGATATGCCAATGAACACAAAGGGCGAACATCTGTCCATGGTAAGAACGGGTGTGTATGGGCAGATGTTCGCAATTTGTGTGCATGGGCATATCTTTGGACCTTCTTCGTTCCGCGTGACTAATTTTTTTTTTGCCTTGTCAAACACGTGCATGCCCATATCTTGTTTTGACCCGCCTTTCACCCCTGTTGCCATGTGGGAGGGGGGAATTACCTTGTTATATTTTTCTGTTTGGTTCTTCTCTCTTTCTTTCCTATGTGCGTACCGCGTGACTGTGTGTTCTTATTACCATTTTTATATTTTTTTTCGGCTCTTTTTTTCCGCTTTCTCTTCATTCTTTTACTACCCACCAACCATGATCCAATTGTACAAACTCTCCCTTCTCTTACCTTCCCCTCGCTCTTGCCACATTTTCTGTATATATATATGTATGTATTGTCACGGCCCTCTTGACACTTCACATGGCAATGCACTGGACCACCTGGTGGTCCATCCATCGTACATTTCACCTATGGCTACGTGCCACATCAGTGGGTCGCGCAACGCAAGCCGAAGCGAAGGGAAAGAGGTCGCGCAGACACAGACTGGCTCGAGCTACGCTCGAGCCAGTCTGTGTCTGGGCGCAAAAAAACGGCGCATTTTTTCTCGACTTGAATTTTCTATTATTTATTCCTGCATAAAAAAAGCCAATCATACCTCATTCGGCACTATAAAACACTGTTAAAACGCCAAACAGCACTGGTAATAAGGACTGCAACTTTGATATGTGTCCTTACGGAATCCCTCGTCCCGTACGTCTCTGTTCTACAAAATGCGTTACGAGGGTTCTGGCTTCAGCAGTCTGAAATGTCTTTGGCTATCCCCGACTTCCGACCACGTCTTACGTGCGGCCGCAGAGAAAAGACGTTCTACGTCTTCCCGCGGTGGTCGAGGGGCGGCGCTAGTTGACCGGGCTCTGAGCAGTCGTAAATACAAAACCCCGCGGTATAGTCGAGAGGGGAGTAGCCGCGGAACTAGCTCAATGGTAGAACACCGCACGCGTTATGCGGAGGTTGTGGGTTCGATTCCCGCCTCCGGAAAAAACGGCGCATTTTTTCTCGACTTGAATTTTCTATTATTTATTCCTGCATAAAAAAAAAGGCAATCATACCTCATTCGGCACTGTAAAACACTGTTAAAACGCCAAACAGCACTGATAATAAGCACTGCAACTTTGATATGTGTCCTTACGGAATCCCTCGTCCCGTACGTCTCTGTTCTACAAAATGCATTACGAGGGTTCTGGCTTCAGCAGTCTGAAGTGCCTTTGGCTATCCCCGACTTCCGACCACGTCTTACGTGCGGCCACTGGGAAAAGACGTTCTACGTCTTCCCGCGGTGGTCGAGGGGCGGCGCTAGTTGACCGGGCTCTGAGCAGTCGTAAATACAAAACCCCGTGGTATAGTCGAGAGGGGAGTAGCCGCGGAACTAGCTCAATGGTAGAACACCGCACGCGTTATGCGGAGGTTGTGGGTTCGATTCCCGCCTCTGGAAAAAACGGCGCATTTTTTCTCGACTTGAATTTTCTATTATTTATTCCTGCATAAAAAAAAAGGCAATCATACCTCATTCGGCACTGTAAAACACTGTTAAAACGCCAAACAGCACTGATAATAAGCACTGCAACTTTGATATGTGTCCTTACGGAATCCCTCGTCCCGTACGTCTCTGTTCTACAAAATGCATCACGAGGGTTCTGGCTTCAGCAGTCTGAAGTGCCTTTGGCTATCCCCGACTTCCGACCACGTCTTACGTGCGGCCGCTGGGAAAAGACGTTCTACGTCTTCCCGCGGTGGTCGAGGGGTGGCGCTAGTTGACCGGGCTCTGAGCAGTCGTAAATACAAAACCCCGCGGTATAGTCGAGAGGGAAGTCGTCGCGGAACTAGCTCAATGGTAGAGCACCGCACGCGTTATGCGGAGGTTTTGGGTTCGACTCCCGCTTCCGGAAAAACGGGGCATTTTTTCTCGACTTGAATTTTCTATTATTTATTCCTGCATAAAAAAAGGCACTCATACCTCATTCGGCACTATAAAACACTGTTAAAACGCCAAACAGCACTGGTAATTAGGACTGCAACTTTGATATATATATATATATAAATAATATATTTTACCGTTAGTGACGTTACATTATCATTTTTTGTTACTACTTGAGAAAGAAATAAAGAAAAACGCGGTCCCAGAGTGGGGACCGAGCCCACGCCTTTCGATTAGATCTCGAATGCCTTACCAATTCGGCTATCTGGGCGACTGTGTTCTCCTTCACATTCTCAGGTATTTATATTTACTAAAACTGTATCTGACGCTTGAGGGTGGTAGCCAGCGCCACTCAGACTACACGGCGAGAAGGGAACCTTCTTTTCAACCCCCCGGGGCGTGACGCGAATGTCTACAGCCTGTCATAAGCGGGTAACTGGCGGGAAACCCTCTTATTCTACCTTGGCATCAAGGCTGCCAGAACCGAAGCCCTCACTAAGCTTTCGCACGATAATAGGGTTTGGAAATGAGGGACACGTTAGGAAAATACAGAAAGGAATGCCGGCAGTCTACAACACCAAAGAAGGCAAAGGGGAATGGTTAGACTATTTTTTACCGTTAGTGACGTTACATTATTTTTTTTATTAATTACGTCAGAAAGAAAGAAAGAAAAACACGCGCCATTAGTGGGGACCGAACCCACGCCTTTCGTTTAGATCTCGAAGGACTTGTCAATTCGGCTATCTGGGCGACTGTGTTCTCCTTCACTTTCTGGGGTATTTATATTTACTACAACCGTATCTGATGCTTGAGGGTGGTATCCAGCGCCACTCAGACTATACGGGGAGAAGGGGACCTTCTTTTCATCCCCGGGGCGTGACGCGAATGTCTACAGTCTGTCATAAGCGGGTAACTGACGCGAAACCCTCTTATGCTACCTTGGCATCAAGGCTGCCAGAACCGAGGCCCTCACTAAGCTTTCGCACGATTGTAGGGTTTGGAAATGAGGGGCTCGTTAGGAAAATACAGAAAGAAATGCCGGCGGCTACCACGCCAAAGAGGGCATCGTGCGAAAGCTTAGTGAGGGCCTCGGTTCTGGCAGCCTTGATATATATATATATATATATATATATATATATATATATTTCTCTTATACAATGAAACTAACAGTGGTTTAAGAGTGCTATTCCACACAAAGTGAGGAAATACGGCGGAATCCAAAAACGAACGCCCACCTGGATCGTCTATTTCTTGAAAATTTAGAACAGTTCTGATTCTGTGGCACATACCCTTTGCGCGTTGGACCATTAAACAACGGCTTTACCCCCCATCCCCGGAGAAAGCATCGTCCCGATGCGTCGAGGAACACCGCTAAAATAAACAGTGCACTTCGGTTGCATGACACTAACTTGGTCTATGGCGAAGTTCAACGAGAGTATTAAGGTTTCATCATTGCTAGATATACAACTTGAAACCGTGTTGTTGAACGGGGGTAGCGGACGGCTGCCTCATGGAGAACTTCATTGTTCACATCACTGGTCGGACGAATAATGTTTTAAAGGGACACTGAAGTGATTTGTAAACAATGCGGGATTACGAGCGCAAATTGTAGTCCGGAGTCCCTAGACCCTGTTTCGACCACTGTGAGCGCGTTTACGGGAATTTATTTAGTAGAAATATCAATTCGAAAATGCTGTCCTCCTTTCTGCACTCTCGCCCATTTTCTTTGGCGTTTTCGTGTGACGTCAGCAGGAGAGGAGCTGGGAATTGGCTGCGCTAGTGCACGGCTCGCCGACCTTCCGCGACCGAGTCAGTCGGCCCAACGTTTAGTCCGCCGGCCGCCGACGAGTCATGGCAATTCGCTCGATCAGTTGAAACTAAGACACAACACGTTTGTGAATGGAAGAATGTGCCTTTCTTTACTTCGTTAGTTTGTACTCTGTTTCTAGCTAAAAGCCAAGGTCGCTTCACACAAGCGCTGCACAAGCGCACATGCGACGCTTCGCTGACTGGTACGCCAGTAGGAAAATATAAGGCATCTTTAAGGGGTAGAAGAGTCAGCGAAGTCAATTTAGGTACTAAGGAAATAAAAGCAACTGATATTTTTACCGTACAGCGTAAACTAGGGTGCGGGAAGCACTTTTCTGCGCTGGGCGAACAAGCACAGCGGTCAGCAGCACGACTACGCATCTGCGAACGCTTTTCCGTCTAAGAAATGCAATTGCTAGACGTGAGCTATTGTGGAAACTCGGGGGACGCTTACTGCACGAGCGCACTACAACAAATAGTCACCTAAACTGCTTTAAATACTAAAACTAAATAAAAGTGTAAACTGGTTATACATTATATACCTTATATTTCCGTTGTCGGCACCGCTCTCGCCCATGGCCGTGTGGTCTGGAGCGCTAGGTATATCACATGGCCGTGTGATCTAGAGCGCTAGGTATATCATCGCAAGTGTTTTGCCCGTCACAAGTTCGAATCCCCGCGGGTACAAGATTTTTTTTTACAAGGTAACTTTTTCGTTTTTCGCCGATGTTTTCTATACTGGGTTCACCTTTTTTTGGGCCGCAACGTTCACTGCTCCACGAATATGTCCGCAGAACTCGCGCCGCCTGGCACTGGCGCGCTAGCGAGTTCTCGTTGGCGTGCTGTTGCCATAAGCACCGACTGCTTGCGGGCAGTGGGCACAGGCCAGAATCAACAGACCCTTGGTCTGGTGCGAACACGCTTTTTACGATACAGGCATGAGTGAGGCAAGTTCCAAATATGGGGAAAAGCGCATGCATTTGTGCGTCTGCGGGGACGCGGAGGGCGTTCATTCATGCACTGCGTAGGCCTCGGCTAGTGAATGCTACGATTCCAAGCCGTTGCAGTTTACAGCCGACAACATGCCAGAAGCGACGTACTACGATTACTGGGATATTGAGAATGCCCATCCAACGACGCCATCGGAGTTCAAACATGTTGTTTTACAGAACCGAAACCGAAACCGAAACTTGGTTGATTGCTAACCTTGGGCATCGTCCAATCACTGTGCCCCCTCCTCGCAACGTCACAGCTTAGTTGGTGCGGCCGCCGCAAACGGAGCATGGTAGTTTGTTTTTTTTTCGCGCTATGTAAAATAATTACCCTTTTGTCAACCGGATAAACGATGAAAAGTGTGCTAATCTGAGCCAGTCTACGCAGTGCAAGCAAAAACGAGAGCTTGACAAATTCACTTCAGTGTCCCTTTAAGGGGCGACGAAACAGCGCGTTAACTTGTCGGAGTGGCCTCGTTGACGAATAGGGCACTGGCGCTGATTATTCCGTGATGAATGGGTCACTTGCCGCACAGCTGCGAAAAGTTACGACGCAGTGGAATGGCCGCAAATCCAATGAAGCGGGGGGGTCGGGGGGCACATGGTTACGCCACGTGGCATGTGCACCGCCAGAATCGAAATACGTGGTGTGATGTTCCGTGGAGGCTTCATTTCGTTGCGGGAGTTCTTGAAGCAATTATTTCTGGGACTAGACTTTCTTAAGGAATACGGTGTGATAATTACCTTACAAGAGCTTTTGGCCCGGTTTTCAACTCCGCAGGCGGTGTACGAGAACAGTGCACAATCCAGTCCGGGATTTCGTATCTGCCACAAGAATGTCAAATTCCCACCCCGAGCCAGCATGTTAGTCCCAGTAAAATGCGATCCCTCACCTGCCAAGGGTGGCATTGCTGAAGAAAACGTGCCACTGTTACAAACCCGACAAAAGTCTGCACTGCTCGTGGTCGCGTTGACATCCGTAACGGACGAACAGTGTTACTTCTTACAAATTTCATCCGAGAACACCCGCATTTACCCCGCACCTATGCCGCAAAGTATATATATATATATATATATATATATATATATATATATATATATATATATATATATATATATATATATATATATATATATATATATATACATATATATATATATATATATATATATATATATATATATATATATATATATATATATATATATATATATATATATATATATATATATATATATATATATATATATATATATATATATACGGTGAAGCATTTCGATATGAAGAGCAGAAAGCAAAACATGGTGCACAAGTTTACAGTTTTCGTATATAGGGCGCGGAAATCCGTTACAGCGTGTTTTGAAATCGAATACACACCTGTAATGAGTTATATCATGTTCTACCCATTTTTTTCGTATCTAGGAGGGAGACGAGTACCTACCGTATGGCTGTATGTTCAGGTGCCGGGAAGATGACCCCCCCTACGAGCTAAGGTATGATTATTACAGAGACGGCACACGCTGCAAGGTAAGAACTTTCGCTAATATGATGATCATGGCAAGCTTATTTTCTGCAAGGCTAGAATTATTTTCTGTGGTTTTTGCGGCGTAATACGTATCAAGAAATATACAAGAAACAGACTTCGACCTTTGAAATCAACAATAATGAAGTACAGAATGCAGCAGTGAGAACTGGTAATAACACAGATAATGAGGCCATCCAGTAGCTATTGTTGGCTATCCCTCACGTCAGGTTTTCGATATGTCTGTTATACGTATAAAAAGTAATGAATATACCAGCCAATCATATAGTAATGAGGCCGGCACTACTTCAGTGGTAGCCGCTTCCAGAATTGTAGTCCTTGCTGGACTTAGTTCTCCACAATTTTCCTTCCCGCACAGTGATTCCAGTTTGCAAGCACTTTTCCAAACTGCAATATTGAAGCTGTCATTCGTGTTGTACCACACAACATAAACGTTGCCTCGTACGGACACAGACAAAGGGAAAGACGTGCCGGTCAGCAGTTTATTAGCACTAAAAATATGCTTTCAAAATAGCTGATAATCATCAGAAGCAGAGTGTAGGAATAGCTTTCATAAAATTGATGCATTCTGGAAACACCTTCCACGAGGTATATACATATTATGGCAAATTATAACTTAAACAAAACTACATCGGTACTGCTGGTTGTTGCCCTGGGCTGTAATCTTCCGAATGGTACTGTGTGCCAGAGTGTCATCCGTGTTTGGGTAATGGACAGAGAATTTTAGACAACAGGCACACACTTCTGTAAGCGATCACGGTTACATCGCGTGTAAAGTGGCATTAGCTTATAAAGCGATATCTTACCGAATACGTCAGCGGACAGGTGACACTTGAAAACACTTAGCACAAAAAATAAAATTTTGTCCTGCTACAAAGTGGTAATGTAATTAAGCGTCAACACAGATAGCAAAGATAGGCTTCGGGATATGGGAAATGAGACGGGGAATTTAGCTCAAATAAAAGCAATACACCCGCGACAAACACCCGAACAGAATCATTATCTTTTCTCGGTAGAAACTTCATTTTGTAACGTTTCGCCCTTCTATATGAGGTAACATCAGACGCAAAGACAGAATGCGTACCTGGGCAAATGCTAATGAAACTTGGAGCTGCCCACCTTGTGCATTTGGCTCATTGGGCGAAAATGGAGACATCGCGAATTTGGAACAGCAAATGTTCAAAGCGGGTGCGGTGACTGGAAGGTATTGCAGCCTTTTTTAAGCGTGTGTTTTCTTACGTTGCAAATGGAGGTGGGCTACTGAGTTAAGATCCGCAGGCATCCAGGGAGGTCGCCGTCACGTCCAGGGCACTTTGTCGTTCATGAGCGCTGGCAAGATTAATGGCATCCAATCCTGAGTCGCAGTCATGCAGCATTTAGGAAAACGCCAAGGAGTTTTGGCATAGCGATTCCTTGGAACATAGACTGCAGCCACCGCACTTTTTCCGTTGTCGGTATATCATGACCAGGCAAGGTGGCAGACTCTTTGCGAGGTGTCGCGTTCTCCTGCTTCAGGTGTAGAATGAGCGGAGGAGCCGTTACTGATATTATTGAAATTATACTTGCCATTGAGCATCCTGTATTTGTAGCAAGTAAGCAAGCGATAATAATTTTGAGTCCTTTTCTAAAATAAACAGTTGTAATTGGGATGTTTAGGTGTGTAAAAGTGAAAAGGTGCTTGTAAAAAACGTTTACTGCAAAACATGTGACAATTGCACACATTATAAACACGTCAAGGCATATTTATTGTGCGGATAACTTTTGACTGATCCACCTGTGCGACGCACTCGTTTTCTTACATGCAGAAATATCTCCAAAGTTTTAGAAAGATTTGTACTTTGACCTTATGTCGAAGAGCTATTCCGTTTATAGGTGACTCAACAAATAAATGTGTTTCTTATCTATGGCATTCACAAAAACAACCACAAATCAGAAAGAAGCCCAGTGAAAACATCTAGACACGAGAAAAGCCGGGCCAATATCCTCCAGGAACGCCGCGCATGCATCGTGCGCGTACGCTCTGCAGCTGCGCCCAAGCTGCCGTGAAGGGCTACCGCTCATGTAATGCTTGGTTTGAGGAACACGACGATATCGATGTATATGGGGACTGTTAAACACTGCAAAGCGATGACGGATGTTGGGTGAACAGCCAAAACCATTCAATTTGCGCAAAACAACTTCAAGGTGGATGCAAACTCACTTTTTATTGTTTTAAAAGCTTTAATAGAAATCCGAGGCAGCACAGGACTATTCAGCCTAGCTCAAGCCGTTGTATTTGGGCCAGTGATTTTCTCTACGGCCTTTTTCGGCAGACGTGTTAGGCAGTGTCGAAATGTTGGCCTTTTGGCCGCCTACTCCCGTACCTCCATTGTATCCAACGGCGAATCTCCGTCAGCCAATCTACCGGATTACGTTGATACGGCCAGACTCCAGCCATAGGGCTCCGGCCATTGAAAAACCACCCCTTTTGCAGCGGAAGTACGGCCACCAGAGGTGCGCCTATATGCAGTCGTCGGACTCCAGCCGGACTACAGTTGCAGGAAGTTCGGCCATGCTACAGGCATTGGAGTTCAGCCAGAGTACGTTAACTGTACTGGGGCCGGTGTACGAGCTCTGCATTTAGCGCAAGTAGATGACGCAGTCGCAGTGTAAAGCAGCACAAACCCGCGTTTTGATTCCACTGCACCTGCATCAAAATAAGCCCGCACGACACCGACAGCCGTGGAGCCTTCCGTGCAACCCTGCTTATTGATGAGCCTCTGTTGACAGCTAAATTAATTTATTTAACCCTGCTCACAACTTGTCGTACCAGTATTTTTGTGTGCCTGTTCTACTGTAGGATGCCGAAAATATTCATGTATTTGCTCTAGCTGTAATTGTTGTATTTGGCAGGTCCTGATATCTCCTGTGTGGCCTAACTGTATAAAAGAAAAAGGAGGATTGAGGATGCTTACTTTAGTGCGTTGAATTCCGCAAAGATGAAAGTGCCGCTTTTAATCAATTTCTTTTATGACCATCTTCCTGAACGCTTTCATGCTCTGACTGGAGCAACTTTTTTTTAACAGTTTACTGACCAGTTTACTTGTATATAAAACCGGCGCGCTGGCCTTCACGAAGCGCTTTGCCACTTCACGAGACCCTAGTAACATTCCATACAATTTCCTTCACAAAAAAATATGCCCAGTTTTAACCATTTTTCTTAGCAAAAAATTTGTACTCAGCCAACTTTTCTGATGAGCTTTCACAGGGCTGATTCTTGGAAAGATCGAAGAACGACTTTCTTTTTCAATAAAATTTTGATGTTGTCATAAGTTACGTGCACACCAGTTAATGGTCCAAAAGAACTTAATTTTGCTGTAATTTCCTACTTCGCTAAAAAAATTGTATACGTGTTGCGAATGACGCCCTGATTTTGGTGGCTGCAGATCTATCCAACTCTGTGTTCAAAGAAAAAGGAAATGAGTATCACTAGAGTTTAATAATTTGTTTCAAACCAACAACAGCAATCGTATAATGCATACAGCTAACCTTCCATATTACAACGAATAAAACATAATATTTCATTGGCCGAGTTGAATGCCTAAAGCACTCAACTCCTCGGAGACGAACGTGCGGCTCGGCCTTCTGTATACACACCTTGATCCAGCTTTAAACTGTAAGATGGCATTTTTCGCACGCTTCTCGAGAACAGCACCAGCTGCGCTTTGCACTGCAACCATTCCTGTGGCCATGTCTTTGCACTTTCATAATTGTCAAGTTCTGCGTGTAAATCCTTTTATGTTACGGCCGTTGACACTCAGGGAAAACAATTTTGTATGCTACTATTGCCATTTTGTAAACGATGCCCACAAAGAAGCACTTTTCACGGGAGCTGTATTTATTTAGTTATGTGATACCTGCTTCATCTTTGCTGGCATTACTCCAAGGGGATACATAAAAGTAATCATAAAACTTGAGAGCAAATCACAAAATAATTCTACAAACCGCGGTGACAATCGTCCTAAGAAACTCTGGACACAATCATATGTGAAGGATAATTCCAATCTCACATTGATCTAAGGAAAAATGAATTGCGGAAAGCGTCACCTTTAAAATAAAGTTTAAAATTCATTTTAACATTTTGGTCCCACTTTGGGTTATATATAATGGCGTTTGATTATAGTTCTCAACATCAATTTCAGTTTTATAATGACAGATATTATGCAAAAAAATTACACCATCTCCTCGAAGGGACCTACGTGGTGATGCAAAGCAGAATTGTTGGCGTCCATTCAGCTCATCGGACAGTGCAGCGTGTCTCAACCGAAGCAACAACTGAGGAAGCGGCGCGCGGAGCGGGTTTATTATACAGAATAGATGGAGTGGAGAGGAGAAGATGAGAGAGGAGACGCGCGTGCGCGCTTATCGCGCAGCTGGCGTGTCGCCGTTTTGTTGAGTAATCTGGTGTTTAGTAGCGCCAGAGTGAATTCCACGTCCCGGTTCACACCGGTGGCAAAGGCACGCAAGTGCTGTTGTCTTATGGTGAGTAGGCGCTGGTGCTCGAGTCGCCGAAACTCGTTCATCATGTTCTTGTCGATGTTGTCGTCTCTGTGGTAGAATCGGTAGTCTCCGTCAGCGTTGGTGAGGTAAAGGTTGTTGACGTTGGTGCACCGGCTGAGAGCAACGTACACGCCCTCGTCTTCGCAGCTTTGTCTTCTTCTCCTTCTTCTTCTTCAGCGGTTCCCCTTCGGGAAGATGACGACGGTGGTTGAACGCGAAGCTATCTCGTGATGGATTCTTTGGTTGGCCAGTCCCTAGGGGCATCCTGCCACAATCATCATCAGAGGCGCTGCGGACGGGGCAGGGACGCGGGACATCCCCCCCAACCCCCCCCCGCAAGAGACGCTAACATCCCCCTGTAAAGTTTCCAGTTCCTAGTTTCTATGGACGTTCAGCTTCGCGTGCCTTCGTTGTATCAGTAGCTTCTTGACGTTGTTTGAATGAGTCAAGCACATAAGGCGCGTTCGTAGCACTTGCTCCTGTCTCGGTTTTGTTGTGCAGTGGAAAGAGCGCTGCGTACCTCCCGTTGCGGCCAGAGAGTCGTGGGATCGAAACCCGGCGCCGCTAACTGTTTCTTTTTTTATAATGTAGGGGGAGAAATGCGGACAACGGACGGACGCCGGACATAGCCCCGAGCAAGAGATGCTTTGCATCTAAATTTTCTAGCTGATGTTTCGTCTGCGATCTTTCACGAATCACCAGTCAAGTTTACTGTTGCTCTCCATCATGCTAAGTAGACGATTTAATTACCCTAAATGAATCGCACTGCCATATTCCGCATGTTTTCGAGCGTATCGACCAGCTCATTGGCATAAGTATTACAGCCAACACATGCGTACTCCAACACTGAGGGCATATGAGTGAAATATGGTTGTTCTTTTAATGTAGGCAGAGGTTCGCTGACATTTTGTCTAAGACAACCCAAAACACGTGGAGACGTAGCTTTTATGCCTGAACGCGCCAAGTTCACCTTATGCCACACATGAAATGAACTCCCAGTATATACATTCGCTGGCCCGATTGAACCAGCGTTAGCTGCGGCATACGTATTCAACTGGTATGAACGTTTACTTTTAAAGGTGACGTGAACACACTTTTTAACATTCAACGACATTCCTGAATCAGCACACCAGGATGCTTTTACATTCAAATCATGCTGCAGGTATTGGTAACCACGTTCATTATATCTATTACTGTATTTATTTCGCGAACTTTTTATTGAGTCCAATAGTAAATTCATTTATTTATAACAGAAACAAAATACGGCCTGAAACTGAGCCCTGGGAAATTCCTGAGGTCACGGGAAGATATCTAGAAGAAGAAACGTTGAGAATGACCGACTGCTGTCTTAGAAATAGACACTGGGCTATACATCCAAAAACCGATTAACTCAGTTTCTAGCCCCGCAATTTACTAACAAGAAGGTCATATGGAACAAATTCAAATGCTTTTTTGAAGTCCAAGAAAATACAGTCAACTACCGTACGCTTATCTATTCTACAGCCAAGTATTACGTGAACTCAACACGTGTGTTGAGCAAGAAAAACGCGTCAGCATCACTCGGCTCCCTGGGGCTTTTTTCTCACCGAAGAATCTATGCCGGGGGATGTCTTCAATGCTCTTCATTTCTTGAAGGAGCGAATAGCCTCGAGCTGGTGTGACGACGAGCGCCGGCGGGCGAGACATGGTAGCGCTAGACCGTGGAGACAGCTCACCCGTCGTTGTGGAAGAGCCTCCTTGTGGGAATACATGGTATTCCGATGGCCTAGAAGGTTAACTGGTTATGTCCATTTCGTCGCTGCACCTTCCGGTTTACCTAGTACCGCTCATCATTGCTTGACAAATGACGTTCTGTATGAAAGGGTATAATCTCCTAGCGGATGAAAACTGCGCCTTCATCGCTCCTCTCCCTAACGGCTTTTTCCTCATGGCAGGAGAAACCGGATGTAAAGCGGCAGGTCTCCTTCCAAACACCAGTTGCCAAGAGTGAATGGGTTTTCGGCGCCCAGACGCAAGCCGTTGTTCGGCTGTACACCGCCTACCAAAGGAATGCCAGATAACCTGAGACCTTACCTCAGCTGGTCTGCTCCTGAACACCTGTTTCCAAATATTTTGTGGCCGTTCGCTTGCCGTGATTCGGCCGAACACCATTAACTGAATTAAAAACGTACATTTTGGTGCCGCACGTCGGCCGAACTTTTTCTGGGCATTGGCTGCCGAAAGTAAACTGAATACCTGGCATTCGGGTAGCTGGCGCTGTGTGTCTGAACACTAGCGGCCGGAGAAACACCGAAGGTGGCCGAATGTTGGCTGTTGAAAGTATGATCAGTGGCTGCCAGAGCCTGGGTCCTCTCCGGACATGCCCGAAAGCAGCTATAGACGGGCCGGTCTTGGGACACACTTTCTGTGCTGCCTGGGAATAACTGCTCTAAAAAATTTGAAAAACTAAAAATTTATCATTAGAAGAAATAAAACACTTAAAAACAAAATATTAGAAGCAAAAAAAAAAAAACTGGCGAAGCTTGCTCTAAGTCGCGCAAGGCACGAACCATAGCGAAGCTGCAATATATCTTTCAATGTCACATTACCACGGCTTTTTACGAGTTTGAAATTGTTCATTTACATATTTCGTCGTCCACGTTACCACGTCGTTTGCAACGGCCAACGTGGTACGGCCCATCATGCGCCCATTTCGAATTTGAGGCTTGTTAGCGTGCAGTCCATGAATGACCCCTCGGCCGGGGCCCTGCGGTGCCTTCGTGTACTATTATGATCAATTGAAATACGAACAACGGAGCACGTGGCTTTCAGTACATGCCGAGCATCCTGGCAACGGGCCGCGTATCTGCAGTAGCAACAAGTTACGAGAGTTCGTGACTAACCCTGGTATGCAAAGACCATCGTCTTTCCTTCGCCCATCGGGCGATCGGCACGAAATAAAAAAAGAAAGACATATAGGCGCGAGCACACTTTTCACTCATTGCAGCAACAAAGTTACTTAACGCTTGCGTGAGGGGGCGCCGAACGCCGTGGAAAGACAAACCAAACCATCCACACGCCGAACGGCTGTGTTTCCATATTAACATTGGTCACTAACTCTCGTAACTAGTTCACAATGCGCATACGGGGCCCGTCGCCAGGTTTCGCGGCATGTACTGAAAACCACGCGCTCCGTTGTTCGTATTTAAATTTATCACGATAGTACGGTGTCAATTCTTGTTGTGTGGTTCCTGGGGGGGTGGCTTGAATCGTGCTAAGCGTAATGCGTATTCCGCATGTGCGGTGCGGGCGCCAATGAGATTCTGGGCATTTGTACTTTGCGAGGACGAGATGAAAGAATTCTTTTTGAGGTCTAGAAATTGCGATTCCTTAAGCCAGAACTCGTGCTGACCAGTTGACTATCTTAAGGCCTGAGCGTGGCCTTACACAAATGTATAGTGATCGCTTACTAGCCGCGATGAGGGGTTACTGGGGCATTCTTGTTTCAATGCAGGGGACTGCTAATGGCGAATAAACAGGGCCCCAATATGCTTCCTTGTGGAACACCAAAAAAAGATTGCTTTGTAAAGAAGATGAGGTATTGGCGTCTGTATATTGTTCAGGGTCAGCAAGGCATGCTTCAATAACCTCGACTGCCCTACCCCGAATGCCACAAAATTCCACTTTCTGAAGTAGCAGCTTCCGGTTGAGAGCGTCAGAACACTTCGAAAAGTATATAAACACTCCCGGCAGTGATTTCCTGCTTTAAATTTTCCGGAGAATTTACCCTTTTGCGCAAGTAAAGCCGGATCAGTGGACCGCTTTTTACGGAATCGGTACTTAGCTTCTGATAATGTGTTCTGTTTATCTGTAAAGAACGTGAACCGGGAATACAAAGCTTCTTAATCACTTTTTAAATTACCGGTAAAATGGGCATGGGTGTATAGTTCCCAAAATTGTTTTTATGCCCTTTTGGTACAGCAACATTACTTTCGCGACATGCGAATTTGCGGTAAATATACCCGCAGAAAAAAGTGTAATTGATCCCTCTTTCATAGGAATGGGTAAAACACAAAAGTAAAAGGTGCCATCACAGGAGCAGTTTAATGATAACGGAACCTCAGTCATATGTGCGAAGGGTTCGCGAGCCTGACCCCACCTGACGAAGCGAAGCCGACACGCAAAAAACAAAAACAAATATCCAGTTTCTTCCTGGACAACGAAACCAAAAATGAGATGCACAGAAACAGCAGCTTCAAACACATAACCGTCAGTGGAACAACGCCACAGCACAGGGTGCCTCAATTCACCTGCGTCTCTGGTACACGAAGGCACTGAAATCGAGGCGCCGACTATCGGCGCTCTTTATCATTGTGATACGCTACTTCGCTTCTACTCTCCTAGACGCTAGCACCATCTCATTGCGTCATAGGGAAGGAAATAAGGCGCGTTCGTAGAGCTGCTCCCGTCTCAGTTCATAGCGCAGTAGGCAGAGAGCCACGTACATCCCCTTGAGGCGAGCAGATCGTGGGATCGAATTCTGGCCGCGCTGCATCAATTGCGCTTTTTGTGGTGAAGTTACTTCCGTGACGGATATGACGTCACTTAGATATTTGTATAATCGGGCATAAAACCTTTTCGTGTCGAAAAATGGCTCCAATCCACGCTGTGAATGTTGTTGGATAGCAAAGCTGTAAACGACACCCAGAACAATTGCCCATGCGTGTCTTTTGAATGCACACGCATGGCTCTACAAAGAGGGAAACCCGAGATTCTGCTAGCCGTTACCTGCGATTCGCGGGGGCGGGGTACCGACCGCAGCAGTGTCGGCCGTGCGTCCAGAGGAAGGAAACGTATAGGGGCATCTCTCGAAGGGTGACACAGCGGAACCTAGCCATCCTGATGCTCTAGCTAGGAGCTACAGCACCGCACGACACAAGTACAAACACCAAAACATTTCGGCATGTGAGCTTAGTGATTCGCGTTTATACCGATTAAAACTAATTTGTTTAGTGAGCTTGATAACTGCGGGCAAGATGAGGGTACTTTTATATTCGCTTTTTGTCAGCCAGTTGCTCATTCGCCTTTGGAATACCTGTTAAAACACAACCGAATTGGTATTCATCAATTTTGTAAAACGTGGAAAGCAGTGCACAGAAGGTAGTATTTCTCTATTGCTCAGATGTCTGACTTGTGGTCTTTACATTTTGTTTTCCCGCCGTGCCTTATGTATCCATAACGTATCTTGCCGAACTACCACGGAATTCCGTCTGCTACGGGTTATCCAGGAGCTACTGTCGAAAACGTTAATCAAGCCGTGCGAAGGGAGTGTGCAAAGGACGTTATCTGCGCCAAAACAGGTTCAAAACAAGCATTGCTAAATGAGACGACAGAGCCGACGAAATGGGTCCCGCCGCCACGCCGACCAGGAGGGAGCATGCTCCGGCACGGGGGGAACGCTTGGTAACAGCGCCCATTCGCCGCGCCATCTACACTGTGCTCCGTGAGTGAGAGACAAAAAGCGGCCGTCGGAGAGAGCGAAGTCGGTGCTACTCTTATCTTACTCCGTGGTCGTCTCGAAAATGCGCCCTCAACCTCCGCAAAACGTTAATCAAGCCGTGCGAAGGGAGTGTGCAAAGGACGCTATCTGCGCCAAAACAGGTTCAAAACAAGCATTGCTAAATGAGACGACAGAGCCGACGAAATGGGTCCCGCCGCCGCGCCGACCAGGAGGGAGGATGCTCCGGCACGGGGGGAACGCTTGGTAACAGCGCCCATTCGCCGCGCCATCTACACTGTGCTCCGTGAGTGAGAGACAAAAAGCGGCCGTCGGAGAGAGCGAAGTCGGCGCTACTCTTTATCTTACTCCGTGGTCGTCTCGAAAATGCGCCCTCAACCTCCGCAGCCGCGTAGGGCGTTTAGAGGTAGAGGTAGAATGCCTTGCTCCAAAAAAAGAGGTTCAATTTCCCTTGCAGCGATGGTGGGGGTTTGAAATGATGTCAGCAATAAATTTGGTAGGGTTTTGCTTATCAAAAAGAATTCATAATAGTTGTTATTTTCAGGTGGATAACTGTTGAAAATACCTCGGCCTCTTCTACTGGGGCTAGAAATCTCGATTCTGAGGAAGACTTTTCTTCATTATAATGGTGTTGATTATTACCGGTGAGGACGGGGTCGTCACAGAACATTCGTTCAAGGCATTGTCCAGATCGCAGCGGGTCAATGTATTACTATTAACGCTAACTTACGAGACTGTGGCCGAGTTGAATTAATGCCAGCGAGATATTCTATTTTGTTCCAGGTTGGCGTCGTGTTGTTACTGAAATATAGAAACGCGTTACTGAAATACTCATTTCGAGTGCTGTGAAATTTATTTATGACACTCTCGGATAAGTGTTTGTATTCCTTTAAAAGTGGTGGTTTGAGGTGGGCGAAAAAGTTGGAGAGCATAAGTAGGTGTCCATTATTTCAAGGCTTATGGATCTTGCAGGCGGTGGTATATTCTTTGGAAGGAAAGCAGAGATTGTACAGGGGCCTATTTTGTTGAGGAAGATATCCCTTAAAGTGCTGGGATTTGTGGTGCGAACGGTCTCCAACCAATGGTTACAACATCACGTCTAAAGCGATTGATATAATGCGTAGCATTTTTTACGGAGTACCCCCACCGCTCTGGACATGTAACGCCCTGCATTTCCCAAATATTGCAGATTTCGCTGAAGTTCATACCTTTTTGTCGTTATAGTAGTGTAGATGGAGATAATTGGTCGGACAGAGTTCAGAAAAACACAAACGTTTGGCTGTAAAGAACTGGCACTTTAAACAAGCGGCATAAGAATGCCACGCATAAGTTGACAATTCTCTGGATTTCCGAAGATTTTGTTTCTGATGAAAACTTTCTTCCTCAAACCCGCGGGTTTTGAACTTTACAGTTTCGTCCTATTGCTATGTATATAAGTTACTCATCGCGTAGATAGCAAGCTATAACACCTGCCCCTGGTTTCTAGTAGCCGCACCTATAAGAAAAAAGATGATAACCATTGAAGAGCTTGCAGTTATTCGTGAGGGAAAGTTGATACCAATGATTAATTAAAAACTCAGAAATAAAAAGTCATCTCATTCGTTACACTAACATCAAAAGATGCTTAAAAATTTTACTATCTACAACAAAATTATCTTAAGCTTATTATTGATGGAGCAATCGAAGGAGCGATCATGTGAAAGCTTGTAAGCGACCTAACTATTAAATAAATAGCTTTAATGAGCATAGTTCACCCGCCCCTTGGTGAGAGAGGCGATTCAAATAGAAAACATTGTATCCTAGAATTTTAAATACATCTTGTCAATTGTAAACCAGATTTGTGATAATATGAACATGTAACACGGCAATCCCATTTGACTAAAAAGTGTTCCCAAGGATATAGGCTTGCTTCTCGTACACTGCACATTTAAGCGATAAACCCTTAGCCTTGAAGGGTGGGTTTGGCCGAGATTGGTACGTAAGATATAAAGAGTGACATACATATGAGTTGGTGGGCAGAAAAATTAAACCCCTGCAATCAATCCACGCCGTAGTTTCCAAGTCGTTTTCCGACCTTACAAGAGCAGCTGGGGTATCTTCGTTGCACCATATCAAACCTTTGCCGCCTTTTCGCGTACCCACTGTTTTGTTTCCAATAGTGCCGTTCTCTTGCTTGCTCAAACTTACTTCAGTAAACAAATCGCCTTCAATCTTTTTCAGCATTTTCCGAGCCTCGAAAGAAACAGTCCTGGCGGCGTGCCGAGCAAAATGCATGATGACGACTGACGTTTTATCGGGATTTCAAAACAAGCTATTGGCAGCGGTGGCGTCGCTCTGAGTCCGCTCTGGACGCAGAAGTGTTGCAGCGATTTCATTTCCTTTTGCCATTAGGTCTTCTGTTCTGTCTTTGGCAGCCCGTGATACTCGAGGTTCAGCTTTCGGTTCTCCCATTCAAGTTAATCAAGGTATTTGTTTATGCCACTCATTCGCTCGGAGCCTTGAACAGATCCAGCGCTCTAAACACGCTGTTTTGTCTCGATCATTTCGTATCCCTGTCAGTCAAGTCTAGCACATATTCCACCATGCTTGCCCGAAACGCGCTAAACACTTCCTAGAACCTGGCTAATGTTTATTCAGTGGTCTTGACTTTCTCCTGTAGCCCAGCTATTGCAATAACAGGAGCAGAGTCGAATGTTTTTTTCTGCTTAGCCCCCTGCACAGTGGGCGTCACTGCTGCTTTCTTGTGTAGCCTGATCTAAACTTGAAAGCTTTTTTTCAGAAATACCTCAGCATAATCCTAAGTAGTGCAAACACCAGCACTCATTAGAAACTGCGAACAAAGCTTCCTGGTTTATAGTTGAGTCTGCGTTAATTATTCAGGCTAGCTACATGGACAGCAGAGTAGCGGCACAGAGAACAGAAAACGAATAAACCTATCAATAAACCGCCGTCGCCTACTCCGCTTCTGTCGCTCATGTCAGAGCCCTTGCAGAGTCTCTGCCTTCATAGGATGCGTGGTGTGCAGCGTGCGGCCGCAAAATTCGCACTACGCGTTACGATGTGGAGCGCCAGGTCAGTTGGGCTTGACGACGCTTGTTTGCCGCCCATTTCTACTCTTGTCTGTGCGAGGTAGCCAGGAATCACTTTCGGACCGTGCGCAGGATAAGCCAGCGAGAAATCGGAGGTGACGATGAGTCGAAGTTCAGTCGAAACTATGTACCTTTTATGAAACAAATTTATATACCCAATGTGTACATGGAAACTGGATGAGCCCCTGCTGGGGCTTAGCAAATGTTTGCCGGGGTCCCAACCTGCAGTCGCAGAACTCTCCGCGCGACCTACAGCAAGTTCGATATCAAAAAATAACCTTCTGCATCTTTCGGGGCCAAACATATATACTCTCGGGGAGGGAAAGAGAAACCTGACAGAGAAACCTAAAAAAGCAAGGAAGGGTTCAATGGGCGTCGACCGAACAACAGGCGTTCCGAGGCGTACACACGGGTGACCCAAAACTGAAAGGAAGGCTTGCCTTTTGCCTCCACTGACGCAGGTCCGCACATCCGCGGGTGCAGATGGAACAAGAAAATTTCAATCTCTGGGTGCAACTTGCGTCCAGGTGGCTTAAGTGCCAGTGGCCCCTCTTGCAATTTACGACGCCTACGTATTTCCGTAGTGGGGGGCGCATGTAGTACAACGACCTTATCGTCAAACCTTACGGCAAATGTTCCCAAATTTTGAGTAAATGCGGTTGAGCGCGTTCTTTACTGGAAACTGCTACACGGGAGCTCTTTTGGCAGAGCGCCTTACGCTCTCTCTATATGTGGCCTATTTGACTATCGAGGCCATCTTCTAAAACAGATTACTTTGACTTCCAGGTATCTATGGGATCTGCTTTGGTAATCCAGTGGACTGTAGACTCGCGCTTCTTCAAAAACTCCGAATAGAAATCTTCTGTCGTGTCAGGCCCCTCAAGCTCTTCAATAGCAGGTCACCTAATGGGTTTCTGTACCTCGCAACCACTGTATAGTGTAGCCCTCGCTGAAGTGTTTTACCATTGGCGAGCGCATGATGTTGTCAGCTCTTTATTTGGGCACTCTAGCAATATTTTTGCTTAGTCTACGGCCTTACAAACCCCGCAACGATAGCATTGCTTCCGTTCAGAGTTTATTCTGTCTACATCCACAGCTGCCTTCCGAAAGTAGTTTTGCTCGTGACCTAGATTGAAGCACATGTAGGAATATATGACCCGTGGTCCGAAAGGCTTTGGGTATTGTACACGGCATTGTAGTAGAACATTTCCGGTATGGTAGAACCTTGTACCGTGACTATGTAAGAGTTGCTAGTTCGCATACGCTGGGCAGTTAGAAATTGATGTGTTGGGTGCTGCAAATTGTGTTTGATCCTCGCGATGAGCTGTCACGTGGTTCGAATGAGCCACGCAAGGAAGAGGACGATGAAGAAGATATGTACGTGCCCCGCGCAGCGCGTGCAGTGCCTTATGTTTCTTTTTAAAAAGAGAACCATGCTTGCTGAAATGGTTGCCTGATTTTCCGTCTATTTTCTTCGGTGCCACTAAAAGCCGCGCAGCAGCTTTCCCACATCAATTTTTGGTTCCTACGATCTAGAAATCAGCCATCGGCACGAGCCTTTTGTTCCCGGCATGGTTGAGCTGCACTTCGAGCTAGGGCAGTATGGAACGAGCGAAGCACAAGCGGGCCTCACGACGAGCCATGAACACGGGGATTATCAATGAAGTCAACCAGGTGCTCCAGTCTCATAAGTTAGAGCTTTCGGTACATCGAATTCTGAAACGACCGCCTGCATGCCAGCAAGTTCGAACCTCGAGCCCTTAACAACGATGTTGAAGAACACCTGACCGACGACCTAGCGGCATACGACTATGACGTGGTCGTGCAGTACGTCTACACCGCGAACAGCACGTTAGCGTTGCTCGAGCGCTACATTGAGCTACTGCAGACTGGTGCAACGCCTCCGTCTACGCTTCCACATGCAGCCACGGCCGCTGCATTTTCAGAGACAGCACCCAGCGAACGCCAACTTCCTCCACGTGAGTTCGGAGTTAGGCTTCCGAAGTTCGAGCTTCTTCGGTTTGACGGAACAGTGAATAAATGGCAGCCCTTTTGGGACATGTTTCGGCATTCAATTCACGAAAAGACGAAACCATCCAACGCTGATCGGTTCCACCGCTTGATCTGGACGGATCCGCTGCGGAAGCAGTTGGTAGAATTCAGGTGACAGACTCCTTCTATAATGATGCGCTCGAAATTCTGAAGCGAGGTTTTGGGAACGTTAAAATTTTCAAGCACAAATACCTGGACAATTTGCTAATACTGAAACCTATATGTTCAGCTAGCAACGTGCTATGTCAAGCTTATGGACACGGTGGAATTGAACAGAAGGGGACTTCATAGGCTGGGAATCACGGAGTCTTTGTACGCAGCTATGCTAAACTAGGTGCTGCTCAAAGTGATCCCAGCCGACATCGTGGTAGAGTACTACAAAAAAGAAAGCACGGCGAATGCGACACGAACAAACCAGGATTCATCTGAGGAACTCGACCAGAAACTTAGGTTTCTTCGAATCAAGGTCGAGTGCCGAGAAACGACTTCTCTCATCAACAATTGGCCGAAGTCATCTGAAGGCAATGCTCCAGTCTTTAACCGATGTCCAAAGAAGGAGACTTCGACTACTGCCGCGTGGTATCTTAATAACAAGACGGACTCTCTCCTCTCGACTTGCTTCTTGTGCTCCGCCAGGCAAGAACGATATGAGCGACATGACCGTGGCAGAGAAACGCAACCAACTGGTGCCCGGCGGTCGTTGCTTCCGATGCACGCCTGAAAGTCATCTAGTCCGTGAGTGCCAACGAAGAGTGCAATGTCATGGATGCAAATAGCAACACGCCTCAACTATGTGCGACGGTTGTATAATGGACATGCCATGTTCGACTAAAGGTCACTAGCTGGATGTTAGAATGCGAGTCGCAACACAGAATGCTTCAGCTCCTGGACTAATCAATGACGTGCTAGAAAAACATTTCGAGCATCGATGATGGCGTCAGAACATTGTTGCTATTGGGAATGGGAGCCAGCGAACTTTCGTCAAAGAGAGTATTGGTTGCAACCTGAAACTTGCTACTGTCACCGAGGCGGAACTCTCCATTAGCGCCTTTTGAAGAGTGAGCGGACCGAACCATCATTACAGAACAGTGCGGTTTACGCTCCGCAGTCAGCACGACAGCCTTACTGCGGATATCGAAGGCATAGTCATGCCTTTCTTGTGCGAAGAGATTGCTGAACGTCGTAGTGATATCCCGTTTATCCAAGTCACGGCTGCTGACGGAACACATCTGGTGGACGAAGTCGCTTATCCCAACATTAATTATGAGCCAGGTGTGAGTGTCCTCATTGGCTCTGATCAACTCTGGAAGTTGATGCCGAGTACGAAAGAAACTAAGTGGGACGAAGACAATCCTGCACTGATCGCCACCCGCACAGAGATGGGCTGCACTCTGTAAAGCCCTTTACCTAGTGGTGGAAGTACACGCAACAAAGCGAGCAGCCAAGTGTGCTTTCTTAGAACAAATCACTACTTTAAGGGCGAGATTTCTCGGCCACTACAAACCGTTTCGTACCTCCAATGCCCAAGTCCTCAGTAGCATTCGTCTGAAGAGAGCAATCCGCACGAGATGGTCAGTAAAGGCATAGCAGCCCAGAGCCTTATTATGAATAACATGTGGCGACACGGGCCTGATAGACAAGCTAGGGCGAAGAAGCGACGCCGCAAGGCAACGGTATTTCCGGAGAGACGTCGGATGGCTTACGTGACTATTTCCAGGTGACCCATACTCGTGACTTGCGAACTTTTTTGGGAAATCATAGGATCCTAAGAATCAATACACGTTCTGAGAGCTTCAAAGGAGCAGTGTACCCGATCCTGCAACCCTCCAATCACCTACATGCACAGGACCCTGCCCATAGTGTTGTCAACGACACGTTTGGGGGACGTCTTGAAGTTCGGGTAATGGGCAGAATGCAATCGGTGGGAAGTGTCGCTTCTAAGTGCACAGTGTGTGCTGGTACAACTGTTGTGTTCGTTGCAGTCGTGGGAGGGAACTTCTTCGGAACTTTATCGGGCGCGAAGTATGTGGTGCGTTGTACATAACCACGGTGCCCGTATCAATGGACAATCATTTTAGGCATGTGAGGTCGTTTAGCAGGAGGTAGAGAAGTAACGAGGCAGGCACAGCTGTTGGGCCCATTTAAGTTTGGCCAGTGAACTTTGTCGGGCGCAGCGGATGTTGCAAATTGTATTTAGTCCTTAGGTTGAGTTGTCACCTGGTTCAAATGAGCCACGTAAAGAAGAAGATGATGATGAACATATGTACGTGCAGCACGCAGCACGTACAGTGCCTTTGGTTTGTCTTTTAAAAAAAGACACGATGCTTGCTGAGATGAAGGCCGGTTTTGCGTCTATTTTTTTCGGCGCCACTAAAAGCCGAAGTGCCGGTTTCTAACATGGGGACCACAACTCACGTAAAATGGTCCTACGGGAGTTATTTTTGTCGAGGTCGTGTAGGGTCAAGAGGCGAGAATATATAGGAGGCGAAACGGCCCATCGCGGCAAGCGCGGGCGAGTGACCAGATAATGTATTATAAAAACCTAGGCAGACTGCAAAGCTTCGTCGCTGCGACGGCGAAGAAGAAGGTAGCAGCACCTGATGGACGACGTGACAGCGGCCGGAATTCACTCCGTGGCTGCACAGTGAAATGCCGATTACAATGGCCCCGCCGAGATGCCGCTAGCTTAACCTATGACGCGCTCTTGTGATATCTGGTCGTGGTAGGAAGCTTCGTTTCACCTCCTATCTTACTCCTGCTCCGTGTATAGGCTGCAGTGCTCTAACTTGGGACCGGGGGCGAAGTAAAAGTGCGCGGTCACATTACACTGGCTAGATACATGGATGCTGGTAATTCCAGATATTTTTAGGGTCGTCCAAGGTTGAGAGGTAGACAGTTATTGGGGTGAACTCCTCATGGCTCCCCAACCCCTGATATCTCTGAGTGCCTAGGCACGGGTTTATCACTTATTTTACTGATTAGCGGCGGAAAGGCGCAACATCAAACCCGGCGGTTGGAATAATGTGAACCCACATTGATTGCCCGAGAGGAGGGGTTGGCTATGGCTAAACAGAGGTGGATAATTGTTGCAGGTAGGAGCGGGTGCAGTGGGTGCCTCTGGGATTGGCCCTGTCATGAGCAATCCCCCCAAAAGACTAACTTCCCGAATACTAGTAGAAGAAGAGGAGGAAAAAGAATACATGGAGAATGTCATGGGTAGCCCCCTCAAGGTGGGGACCGAAAGAAGTGAAGAAGAAGAGAGGCGCAGAGAGCGAGCAGAGTGAGGAATGGCGGCGCCTCCACGGAAGCTCTTGGCACCGAACCTGGAAAGGCGCCAAGCCGGCCTCCTTAGCGCGGCAACGATCCTGAGCGCAACAACGAACCCTTGGCGGCTTCAGAGACGACCACCAGCGGGGCTACCTGGCTTGAACGCTCGGGCTGCGCACCCGAAACAAGGATCCCACGGCACCCGGGGCTACGCACCCTGGTCTCTGGCAACGTGTCCGGCAAACCTCTCAAGTGGTCATCGACTACCGGACTCTAGTGACTACAGCTGCAACCACCAACAGACACCGAGTGGAAAGTGAGCGGAAGTTAACTGTGTATAGTGGTTGCGCCCCGAACGTTTTACGCTACTGCAGTGAGGAGCGCTGTGATGTGTGGTGTCGCGCGCGTCGTTGTCGTTGCATATTAAACGTCTCGTTTTTTCTGCATCCAGTTTGCCCAGCTATTTGACGTGATGCCACCCCCCCCCCTTTGTATTGGCTGGCGTATCCTATGTAAAGCCCGTTGTGCGTGTTAAGGAGGGCGCTTCCACAACTTGAAATCCAGGTACAGAAGAAGAATATTCCCTGTCTTCCGCATGTTGCCCCGGTGGTGGTGCGTTAGACTGTTATCCATGGGGTCTAGGATCAGTGGTTGCTTGTGCGTCCTTTAAAACTGATTTATTTTCGACGTTGCAGTCCAATGCAGATGTTTCACAGATGCGCTATTTGACAATTACTCGAATCGACTAATAAATAATTATCCATAAAGTAGTATAAACATTGTTTTGCGCGTGCAGTGCTGAGGTACTCAAACCCAAAGTTAAAATTATTCCTTAAGAACTTCAGGAATTGCAATTACAACAATTAATCCTTAAGAACGTCAGGAATTGGAATTACAACGCGTGCACGCCATTTTAAAGGATCTGTACTGACCCCTAAAAACTATTCCTTATGACTGCGTAGCCATTTTCCAATTCCACTCCCAATCATTTCGCTTCCAGGAGGACAGTTGCAGTATCAATATGTTGGATTACAACCACCGCTAAATACATTGAGCCTAGCATGCACATAAAAGTAAACCTCCCCTCACAGTTGGCATGGACCGTTGTTATATGTAGCCAGAATGATTAGGCATAAAATAAGCAAAAATATATAGGCTCATACTTTAATGGGGCACAAAATATATCAGAATGGGTAGCCATACTATATAACATCGATAACTGATTACATACAAAAATAGCACAGCTATGCAATATATCGGTTTTTTTATATTTCAGCACGAAATGAATGGCGAATACGTAATAGGAGTTTGCACATCAAACGCAACTGCCACTTTTTGCGTACCCAAAAATACTGGAACAGCACGACGTTCGTCAAAATAAACCGAGTTTTTCTGACGCTTTTCCTTCCTTTTTTGCTTTTCGACGATTTGCTTCTGCTAATAAGTAAAAAGCATTTACAGTACAAATAAATTCATATTAACCATTATATATTATATGCGCCTTCATTCGTCTCAATGTAGGAGGCCAGTACACATACGAAGTTACTACGCACGTACGTAAAACTGTCACCATAACGCACGCCCAACGCAAAAATCATCTGAGAAACAGAGCAACCTTCCACAAACATTTTTACAGAGGTTTTTATTTTTTTACGTTTTCCTTGAGCTCAAACAACCTGATTGAGGAACGGTGAAAATCAAAATTGCATCTTTCAGCACAGCCTCCCACAGATTGTGTTAGAGTAGAGCCAATTTCATTGTAAATTTGGGTTGAACACACGTTTTGTATTTATCACACCACAATCACATTATAGGTCACACGTCTGTATTGACACCTGTACGTGTGCGCTTTCCCGTTGTGAGATACCCGTATATAGATAAAGATGTCGCTACGCACGATTTCTTCACTGGAGTCACTTTCCCTGTGCGTAAAGCATCGGTCCCGTTCTCACACGACCATTAACCTGTCACGACCTTTTAAGGTAGGCAAACTCTTCTTACCTGCTACTATCAACAGCGTTCTGAAATAGTTTTATGATTGTAACCTTTCTTCCAAAGTTTTTAACGTGTCTTAATGATCATAACCATTCCCGCAGCGGCGGAAAGTTTCTATGGTGTTGTGGTGCTGAGTCTACCGACGCGGGTTTGATCCCGGATGTGGAGGATGTTTTCCTTGTGGAGACAAAAAGCTAAAATGCCCGCGTGTCGAGATAACGGCGTACGTAAAAGATCCCCAGTTGGTCAAAATGCTCGGGAGCCTCCCACTACAGCGCGCCTCAATTCTAAAGTGCAGCTTCGGCGTGTTAAGCACCACAATCAGTCAAGATCCTAATCGATTCTCTACCAATAAAGAATGTTTGTAATGCCATCGGGGTGGGTAAGCCGCTTATCTGCGCCCACAAGCCTCGCATCCCCTTAAGCTGGCCCCTTGTGTACGCATAACCCGTACGCCGGTGGTGCGCGCGTATTTATGCCTGAAAGAAACCCCCAAAAATATCGCTTGGAAAGCCCTTCATGCTGAAGCAGAATTATAGGCTTACGAAGGTGTTTCAAGCGGGCAAGTGTCTCTTCAGACGGGAGGATCTAGAGATACTATACGTGGTGGAAGGAGGTGTCAAGGGAGGTAGCTGCATGTTCTAGGACAGCCGCTTCCCGTTGTTTTCGCACCCATTTGAGCTTCTATGCGCGCCGAAGCTCATAGATTCTCGTTACCCTTCCTCTGAGCAAACGACACGGGTCCGTCCTGTAGCGGGTTAAAATTCAAGCTTGATTCTCTTGGGCAAGCATGGGGCTGTCTGTTTCGGTTCGCGAAATAGGCATCTTACTCTATGCAACGCAGCAAACGAAACCGCGCTAGCACGGAAGGCAGCAGACACTTCGAAGGGTACCTACAATGCATATTTATAACATCGACGTACCTTTCTAGAGTTTCCAAAGCAAACGAATATGGTCGAGGAAATCTTGGAAACGAAGTTTTAACATGGTTTATTTGCCAGCTTCAATCAGGACTGAGATTATAAATTTAAGCCTTTTGTTTTAAAGGCCGGAACAGTAAGTCATAAGGAGTTAGCTGAACTGTTCGTGCCGAATGATTACACCACATCACATTAAAACAAGCTAGTTCTCATAATTTTGAAGTACCTTTTTGTTTTGATGCTTTTTAATGTGCACATGAAGGACATAGTGTGCACAGCCCAATAGGCAATAGATAGAATTTACCCATTTGATACTAGTAGGTTTTTGTGTTTGGACTCTTTGGATTACCATTTATGCGTGTCTGAAAAGATGAACCTCTAACTGAACTGGTCCATAAAGCCGATTATATTCTCAAAGATCTCATTGTCTTAGCTTGAAAAGGTTGCTTAGGTATGAATGCTTGTTAACCTAACCCTCTGAACTCTCACAATATGTATTGCTACTTTTCTTGATCACGTTATAAATTGTAATTCCACAGGTAATAAAGTTGCTAATCCAGGGTAAAATACTTCGCATTCATTCTTCCAGCACTTTGGAGTGGGATTAGCATATAGAGTTTCTTATCCAACAAATTTCTATTTTTGCTTGCAGTACAAGCAGCCAAACAACCTCTTCCAATCTCTAATAAACACTTGTCTTTCATGCTGCCATTGTTCCTGCTGATACGCTCAACTGGCGTGGAGCACGAGAACAGGAACAAATCTCAACAAAAGAATACCCAAGCAACTATCTTTTAACAAGACATTACAACCATACATTTATGAAGCACATTTAGTTATCATTTTGTATAAACATTTGTAAGGTTGCTGAGTTGTCTAAGTACAACGTTTTCTGTGGGTATTAGGGCGAGAAAAAACGCAATAGCGAGGTTCTGCAAAGAAAGCCGATTTGCTATCTAATACATGTCACCATCATAATATGTAATCAAGAGTATCGGTAAGTGTCACGTCGAGGAGCAAGTTCGCGCTGTATGTATATCCGAAATCCTCTGCCTGGCCTCCTCACTTCTTTGCAAAAATGAGGAAGTCATTTTACAGACGAGCATTTTTACTCTTTTGCCAGCCATTTTTTCCCTTGAAATTTTAAGCAAGCGTACAGCTACATTCCCTGTATATACGGTTTATGTATGTAAACCTCACTATTTAGAACCTTTTTGCGGACGGCATTTCTTCTGCGGTGTTTTTAATTGCACTAATATGTACGCGATAATATTGTACCGTGGTGGCAGAAGTGATGAAGTGAGCCATGGCGAAGGGTGATGAACGATCTTTTTACACACCGTCTATGTACACGGTGGCCATGGGTGAGACCAAGCCAGGCAACATGCCCCACCCAGCTTCGTCGTCGTCGCAAATGCTCGTGCGGGACGCTGCACGCCGCTGTAGTCTTCCTCGTCTTTGGTTGCGTAACATCACCCCCTCCTCGAAGACGACCGTCCCGGTCAGCGCCACGTTGGCATCCTGGGTTCGGTGAAGATGAACGATGTGATGAGAATACACAGGGAAGAATCTCTTGCCACCACGGATGTAAGTGATGGGTTTGGTGAACTCCGGCGCGCAGCAGCGGCGTCCACAAATGAAGCATGAACCGGTAAGGGCTTGCTACCGCGTCGAACCACAGGGCTGGAGACATGTCGTTGTCGTCATCTGGTAAAACTTCGTCGGGTCTTCGCGGCTCTGGATCGGCTCGTCACGCGCTGGGGACACGGGGGGGGGGGGGCGTCATAGAGTTCTTTTAGCGCCGCGGTCGGGGCTGCCCGACGCGGTTCACACACCCTCGATGATTACGCCGAGTCCGATGTGGGTCGAAGCTGGGGCCAGGACGGGGATGTACCCCGCACCTCACCAAATGTAACGTGGTAGCAGAAGTGATGAGGCGAGCCATAGCGAAGGGTGATGAACGATCTTTTTACACACGGTCTATGTAGAAGGTGGCGATGGGTGAGATTAAGCCAGGCAACATGCCCCACCCAGCTTCGTCGTAGTCACAGATGCTCGAGCGGGACACTACACGCCGCTGTCGTCTTCCTCGTCTTTGGTGGCGTTACGTCACATGTCGCGAAGAGAAGACGAAGAGGACGAAGCTCTGCGCGTGGTGCCTGGCTTTGCTTGGTGGTGTGATGGACGCCATCATGTAAATATATCGCTTCACATTCAACCATTTTTCCTGTCATTCGTACTGCGGCCACGTAACATTTTGGTAAGGGTGCGGGGTACTTCCCCATACCGACACTCAAGCATTGCCCGCCTCTGCTCCTGATGGGTTTTCCTGATGGTTCCTGGATTGCGTCAGCTTGTCCCAGCCGCGTAGCTTCATGGACACGTCCACGTCCCGAGCCCAGTGTCCCAGGGCGACGAGCCACCACGACCAGCAGAGAAGTAACCCGCCGTGACGAGAACTGGCGACGATTCCGCTCCCCCGCCCATTACGCCGGCGCATCTCCAAGGGCCTTCCGCGTTTCAGCTGCATTCGCGCGAATCACTGTTCGTGGGTCGTGGTGCATCGAGCCCATACCCTTGATCCGTGGCTGCATGGACTTCCTCACTGTTTATAATCATCTCATTTTTCATTTCGCGCACTCGCCCATCCACTGTGCCCTCGTCCGGGACGGTCGACGCATCGCCGAGGGGGCCATGTCACGAAGAGAAGATGAAGATGACGAAGTTGTGTGCGTGGTGCGTGGCTTTGCTTGGTGCTGTGATGGACGTCATCATGTAAATATATCGTTCACATTCAACAATTGTTCCTGCCGTTCGTCCTGACGCCACGTATCAATATGATGTAACAAGAAACCGCGAAAACGTATACTTCCGTCGGCTGGCGTACGTTTGTGCACGCTGCTCTTTGTGCAAAGGAACGAGGATCTAACGCTGCCTGATGTAGCTCTTTTTCTTGGCCTCCACTACTTCTGTAAAGGCAAACAATATACAAGAAAAGGAAGTACAAAAACATGGCGAGTTCACGTCAGTGTGAGGCTCTGTTAACCTGCGGGAGCCAGAGAAGGCCCTACAGGTTTTCTTCTCAGCTCAAGCAATTGTGAATCCGGTGAGTCTCTTTCTATGTAGCTCTGGGAAGTTTCAGTCTGAAACCATAAAACATAATCAACCAGTTTGTCATTCAAAATTTTCATGTTGCAAAAGTATATGTTTCTAGATATTGTCACGAAGCCAGAGACGATGCAGTTGTCTTCATGGAAAACAAGTCTATTGGAGCGACATTGTGCTCCCCTAACAATTCAAAACATACCCAGGCGGCGAAGCAGCAATCAACAACGTGACGTGCGATGGCGAGCGTCGACGATTCGAATGCCGTGGTGTCTGCTCTGCAGGCTTTTATCTTTCGGCGCGAGTGTTTCTGGAACCGTCGATTAGCATCCAGGAGAACATTGTAGATCAAAGATTAGTCTAGGCTAGTGACGTTAGGGCGAAACAGCCTGCTTATATGAATGAGATAGCCCGTGTGCCATAAAAATAAAGAATGGAAGACGCGCTTCGCTGGGGACACAGATAACAGACCCGGGCGTAGCCGGGAAGTAAAAACAAACAATAAATAAACAAACCCATACATGGTTCGCGACATTACCTACCGTCTAAGAGTGCATCGACCCGATTATAAAATAAAGACAGCCTGAACAAACAACAAAAATTGGGCCCATATCCCAGCGAGGGGGACTCGAGTAAATGCGTCGCATAGGGGGTGGGTGTATTGCGTTAACGTTTAGTGTTTGGGGAGTTAATGGTAGTGAATGCGTTGTATCAGCAGCTTCTTGACGTAGTTTGAATGAGTCAAGGATATAAAGGCGCGTTCGTAGCCTCCCATTCTGTGTCGGCTTTGTGGAGCAGTGGGTAGAGCACCATGTACATTGCGTTCCGCCCGTAGGGTCGACGGATCGAAACCAGGCGCCGGATAGTATTTTTTTATATAGTGTAGGGGGAGGGGTGCAGACCACGACTACGGACGTCAACGCGGGTGACATCGTGAGTTACTGAAATGCTCTGCATTTAAAAAAGTCCATCATCTTGCATAGTAAGGTTTCAAGCGAACCACGTGGATGACTTCGGGCCGCTTGCGTAGTCGTGATGTTCCGCAATCACCATCGGGGATCTCCTCGTAATTAAGATGGCCGACACGTCGTAGAATCCGGTAGGGTGCAAAATAGCGTCGCAGAAGTTTCTCACTGTGTCCGCGTCGTCGGATGGGAGTTCAAACCCAAATCAGATCCCCTGTGTGGTACTCGGCATCTCGCCGTCGGAGGTTGTAGCGCCCGGCATCCGCCAGCTGCTGATCCGTCGTACGAACTCGAGCGAGCTGGCGGGCCTCCTCCGCACGCTGAAGGTATCCTTGGACGTCGAGACGAGGTCGTCGTCTTCCACGTGGGGAAGCATGGCGTCAAGGGCGGTATTCCGTAGACAAGCTCGAACGGTGTAATCTGTGTGGTTTCCTGGATAGCCGCGTTGTACGCAAACGTGACATACGGTTGGACTTCGTCCCAAGTCTTATGTTCAATGTCGACGTATATTGACAGCATATCCGCGGTTGTCTTGTTCAGACGTTCTGTTAGTCCGTTTGTTCGGTCTTGTACGCCATCGTTCTTCGGTGATCCATGTTGCTGTAGCGTAATATTCCTTGCATAAGCTCCGCAGTAAACGCCGTTCCGCGGTCCTTGATTAGGACTTTCGGGGCTCCATGTCGCAGCACAACTTGGCTTATGAAGAACTTTGCGACTTCTTCTCCAGTCCCTCTCAGAAGAGCGGCAGTCTCTACGTAGCGCGTCATGCAGCCTGTCACTACGACAATCCACTTGTCGGATCGGGGTGTAAGAAACGGGCCCAGAAGGTCCATTCCAATCTGTTGGAAGGGCCTCGATTGGACGGCGATGGGCTGCAGAAGTCCGGTGGGTCTCGTCGGTGGCGTTTTTTGTCGCTGGCTGTCACCGCAGCTCCGGACGTATTTGGTGACGTCGCATGTAAAGCAGACCGGCGGGGCACATCGGCCGGACGGACGCCTGTAACTCCGTTCCTGACTTTTATAGCCATGAAGACGACAGATCGCGAACGACTGCCTGTCGACCGGTGACTGCGTTTGCTTGAGCAGGTGCTGCCGGAGGACAGAGCCCAATTCCTGTTCTGATTGCTGCAGCTGCACTCCATGCTCCGGCGGCTATATAACCCAGCACCGGCATCAACCCTTCGCAGACCGGCGGGGCATATCGGCCGGACGGACGCCTGTAACTCGGTTCCTGACTTTTATAGGTGGTTTTTGAGTTGCAGATTGTCAGTTAGGCTGTATTAGCCACGCTGGTGTGTGAGGGATTATTATGTCTGATGATGATTTGCTGTGTCTTACGTGCCATAAGCAAATCGCTGTTGGCTCGACATACTTGCACTGCTCTTAGTGTAAGAATGCCTATCATTCCGGTAACCATCCTGGAAGCACAAAAGCTGTGTTTAAGGCAATGAATACCGATGAATGTAACGCATTTACATGTAGTACCTGCCAAATTCATGCTATGCGACAGTCCAAAGCCAAGGGCTCCCCCCAAACGGACCAGTCTACCCAAACAGTAGCGTACACATTGGCCTTGCTTAACAGGGCGCCGAATCTTTCGAAAAGCTAACTCAGTGGATAGTAAGAATAGTTGGAATTGAAAAACAACTGTGCACTCAAAATACCCGACAAGAAGCAATCCAAAAAACTCTGGAGGGTCAAACAAAAACCATTGAAGGTAATGAGAAGTCAGTCGAGTTTCTTGGGGAAAAGGATCACAAAACGTTAAGCCGCCTATACCGACGGAAAAGGCCGCCTCAAAAGTAACTGGGCTAGTTCAAGAACTTCATGTTGACGTTCGAAACAAAGATAGTGAAGTCAAACAAATAAGGATAGCTTTGAATGAAGCAGAACAGTATTCACAGCGAAAAAAACATCGAAGTGGTTGGTGTTCCGGAAAAAGAAAAAGAAAACCTCTTAGACGCCCCGACTGAAATTTCGGGCAAATTTGAACTGCCCAGACCCACTGTTGAGACAGTATCAACTGCGCATGGGCTCAAAGCTAAAGAAGGAAAAATCCCGCCCATTTTCGTGCGCTTACGGAACCGAGATGACCGCTATAAATGGTGCGCGAAATGAACGACGCTCAAAGAAGAAAAAATTTTCATCAATGAAAATTTAGCGCAATATGTCAAGCAGTTGCTTTGAGCTACAAAGCCGAAAGCTGGAGAAAAGAAATTCAAGTTTGCCTGGACACGCAACGGAAAAGGTCTTGTCAAAGAAAAAGAAGCGGCGCCTAAAATCTGGAATAAATCAGAAGATGACTTTCCACCAACTGAAATCAGCACAGAAACATTCTCTAATTTTCAACAATGCCATCGTTACAGTGAGGAATACATCAAAAAAGAAAATCTTCTGAAATACCTGGAGATAACCTATGTAAATATCCGTGGCATTCAGAAACAATGAAATAATTTGCTAATGCACATTACGCAGGTAAATACACCAGTTGATGTGTTAATTTTGACCGAGATTGGTGTTAACCACGATATGTGTTAACACCAAATAACACCAACATGTGTTAACACCGAGATTGGTGTTAACCACAGTCTTCCAGGTTATACTTCTTTTTCCGTGTGCCGTGAGAATAGAAGAAATGGTGAGGTCCTAGTTTTTGTGAAAAATAATTGGAAATCGAAACAAATTGCACTCTCATTTCAGACGCCAGAAAGTAGAGCAGTGAAAATTTTCTCCACCAACAATACATTTTTGGGGGCAATTCACCGCCCGCCTAATGGCATTATTCATGACTTTATGACGGAGTTTGAATTTATGTTAAAGAAGTTTATTAAGCAAGTAACCTTTTTATTGCTGGAGATTTACACATACATACTCTTAACCTTCCCAAACCCGGTGTCAAGAAATATTTATATATTGTCTCACAGTTTTCCTTGGAAAGCACAATAAATGCAATAACCCGAGAAGAGCGTTTAAAAGATAAAATTACGAAGTCTTGCATAGACCAAATTCTTAGCCGTGCAAACAACTTTACTTTGCTCCCAGCCGATTATTTTTACATTACACTAAAGTTACTTGGAGAGCGCGTTAGTGTAAATAACAAGAATCCAGTAAAATGCATAGAAATCATTGACAATAAAACATTCGACCAGAAGGTGCACCAGTTCAACTGGAACGATCTGGTGTAGAAATAAAGTTACAACGACGCTCCGACCAGCAAAGAGACGGTATTACTCTGACGAAATAAATAAGGCCAAGGTAAACAGGAAAAATCATGGCTGTGGCTAAATGAACTTATGGGCAGGACCACTCACTAGTCGGCAAGCGGATTCGGCAATTTTCAAAGGCCTCGGAGATTCCTGCCAGACTACCCTAATGTGACACATTTAATTCGTTGTTTATTGGTAGCGCCGTACCTCTTAAAGAACAAATAAGGGTCCCTCAATCGAAACTTACCAATGTGCCCAGCATTGTTGAGTCAGACTTTCTCCCAGGCATGACCCTGGGGGACCTCCACAGTATTGTGGATAAGATTTCAATTACGAAACCGGCAGGATACGATAAGATATGACCGGGAGATATAAAACTTCACATAGACAGCTTAAGCTTGGCGATTTCATCGATACTTAATGGCATATTAACGACTGGTAGTATTCCAGAAAGAAATGAACATTTCCGTAGTACGCCCTATACATTAGATCGGTGCTAAAGACGATCCTGCGAACTACAGGCCAGTAGCCATCTTCTCTGTTATATTTCGCTAAAAGTATATTTCTTCTAGAAGTATTCTGTTAAAAGTTAAAAGTATTCTGCTAAAAGTATATTTCGGCAGTCATGGTAAATTTTTGCTGCGAACATTTCCTTTTATCTGAAAAGAAATAGGGTTTTCGACAGGGCAAGGGCACAAGATTACTTTTAGAAGACTTTAATGAATCTATCACCGAACGTTAGATAGCAATAAACTAGTGTCAGCTCCGTTTCTGGATATGTTTAAGGCCTTTGATACTGTTGATTATAAAATATCGTTACAGAAATTAGCACGCTTGGGATTCAAAGGAAAATATAGCCAATTATTCAAGAACTATTTTACAGGAAGGTACCAATCTGTTCGAATAGGAAATGCCATGAGCGTAAAATTACTAATTATAAAGAGGTTCCACAGTGCTCTACAATTGGCCCTTTACTTTTAAATATCTATACGAACGACATTAACAATTTATCTCTTTCGTCCAGACTGTATCGATATGCTGATGATACAGCGTTAGTTTTTGAATAGTCGTTGTACGAACATGCCGTTGAAGCTCTTCAAAAGCATATAAGGATATCAGCAAAGAGGTTCATTGGATGCTTGAGAACTACATACACTTTAAAAAAACGTCTTTGTATTAGAAGCCCCTATAAGCAAATTCAATTGAATAGAAAGGTATTTCTACACATAGAAATCTGTAATTATTGTTCTTGCTCGACTTTAGAGTACAGTCAAAGTGAAAAATATCTAGGTTTGTGCACGACGAGTTTTTTAACTGGGATGAGCACAAAATACACGTTTGTAAAAAACTCAGGAAACTATCCGCCTACATGTGTAAATTTCGAGACGGCACTAATATACAAACACAATATCGTGTTTACCAGTCACTTGCGCAAAGCAATCTTCGCTACGGCCTAACTCTGTAGGGAAGCTGCCCAATAACTAAACAGGAAAAGATAACTAAGCTTGTTCGCCGAATCGTCTGGAACATTGCATATGCTACAGGCCTGCATGAAAAGATAACAACAGACATAATGAATGAAATGAGCATATTATATTTTGGTCAGTTATTTCTTTATACCGTCTTTAGTACGCGCTACTATGTCGTGGAATTCTAAATGCCTATAGCTAAAGCCAGAACGTTAAGGCAGACAGAACGACTCCACATACACAAACTTTTTACGAACTATGGGAAAAGGAATAGGCAATACTATGTTCCATCCATGTTTAACTCGGTCCCAGTAGAACTTCTTTATTTAGGCAGTCTTAAGCAACTACAAAAGCAATTGAAACACTGGTGTCTCGATTTTTAAGTAGAACTATATTGGAAAAAGAACGTCGCGGCCCATTTCATTGCATCGTGGTTGTTGCGGTTGGGTTACACAAATAGTTATCTACATCTTCATCAGTGTGGCATTATTGTGAATAATTACCTGTATACAGGTCAGTATATCTGTTTTGTAAAGTTTTTCTTCTCTCCCTTCCTCGGATATTTTTGCAAATTCTTGCAAACCCTTTCTTTCTTTTCTGTCCCCGTTCATTATTTATGCAAAAAATTGTCTTCTTTGTTAGCTTGCAGCTTTGACGTTATGCTTTCTGCTCTTAGTGCCGCATACATTGATATGCGTTAATTGTTTCGTACGCCGCGCTATATTTGAGATAGTGGTATTGTGTAATCAATTTCGGCATTACTGTTTTAGTTGTTGATTTTGTTTACTAGCAGTGTTTTCTGTGGAATGGAATGCTGTTTAAGGGCATACGTGGATGTATTTTCGTTCTTTATTATTATTTTTACTTGTTATCTTTTATTTCAATTTTTTCCGTTATCGCATGGTCACTGCGCCTCAGATCTGCCTGCCTACTCACAAGCACTACGTGCTTATGTGTGGCAGTAAATACATCATGTACATAAAACATTGAATAATACTTTATTATTATTATTATAATCACGAGGGACTCTTTTTCAGACGCTGAGTAGTTTTTCTCCTACTTCGAAAAACCACGGCGGGCAAAGGTGATTACTTTTTCGCAACCGCTTTGTTTTTGGACGAGGGTGGCGCCCAAGTCTTTATCACTGGCGTCCCTGTGCATTTTCGTTTCGGGGTCTTCATCAAAAGTTTCGAGCACATGCAGGCTTTGCAGGGGTTTTTGCAGTTTGCAGAATGCTTTTTCTTACTCGTTTTCCCAGCTAAAAGTGTGCTATCGTTCTTCAAGCGTGTGATTGGCTCTGCAATTCTGGCGAAGTTTGCGAAGAAGCGCCTGTAGTAAGCGCACAGTCCGAGAAATCTTCGCACGCCCTTCTTGTCTTTCGGCCTTGGGAAGTTCGCAATGGCTAAGTATTTTGCCGGGTAAGGTAGGACTCCCGCGGCGTTGACGACGTGGCCAAAAAACTTGTGCTCCTCGTACGGGAAGCGGCACTTTTCAGGCATCAGCGTTAACCCCGACGTACGAATGGCCTCGAGTACAGACTCCACCCTTGCAAGGTGTTCGCCGAAAGTCCGGGAGAATACCACAACGCCGTCGAGGTATACGAGGCAGGTCTGCCACTTCAGGTCAGCTAGCACAGTGTCCATGACTCTTTGAAACGTTGCTGTCGCCGTGAACACCTCAAATGGCATCACCTTGAACTCATATAGGCCGTCCGGGTTTATAAATGCAGTCTTCTCACGGTCTCTCTAGTCCACTTCATTTGCCAGTAGCCAGTCTTCAGATCCATCGATGAGAAATACTTCGCGTGCAGAGGTGGTCTAGGGCATCGTCGATTCGTGGCAGGGGGTACACGTCCTTTTTGGTGATTTTGTTCAGTCGGCGGTAGTCAAGGCAGAACCTTAATGTACAGATTATGTTCTTCACCAGTACGACCGGCGCAGCCCAGGGCCTTTTCGATGGCTGTGTAATGTCGTCGCTGAGCATGTCGTCGACTTGAGTCCGGATGGCTTCCCGCTCGTGTGAAGAGACGCGGTACGGTGACTGTCGGGTAGGTCGGGCTGCATCTTCGGTTGTAATTCGATGCTTCGTTAGGGGTGTCTGATGTAGTTTTGAGTCCGACGAAAAACACTCCCTGTAGCGACGCAGCAATACCAATAATTTGTTCCCTTCTGTTTGCGGCAACGCCGGATTCACGTCGAAGGGATTCAGAAGCTTGAAAGATATCTTCTGGTGCACATTCTAATTCGGCAACCACGATCACGTCACTTGCTTGTTGCGTTTCTTCGAGGAACGCAATTATAGCGCCCTTGTTTATATGCTGGTACTCGTCGGTGAAATTGGTGACCAAAACAATGGATTCGCGTTGCTTAAAGCGCGCAATTCCTCTTGCGACAGAGACACCGCGGCCGAGAAGCAGCCTTTGGTCAATCTCTACGATAGCGTTGACGTCAAGAACCGCATGCTCACAGTAGACGCTGATCATCAAGCTTGCGTAGGGTGGCAGGGTGACATGATTTTCTGCGATCCTTGCAGCAGCATGGTGTTGGAGTTTCGTTTCCGGCGTCACGTAGTCATCGGAGGAAAATGTTATAAACGTCTCCTGTAGATTAATTATTGCACCATTCTCTGTCAAAAATTCCGTTCATATAATTACGTTGCGGGAACAGTTATACAAAATGACGAACGCTGCAGGGTACGTTGTGCCATCTATGGTGACGCGCGATGTGCACGTTACACTTGGCGTCACGAGGTGGCCTCCTGCTGTGCGTATGTAGGACCATCCAATCTAGTCCTAACTTCCTTCAGTTTAGACGCGAATGATGCGCTCATTACTGAGTAGTCGGCTCCATTGTCTATGATGGCGACTACATCAAAGCCGTCGATGGACAGCAGAACTTCGGACGCCACCCTCCTTAAGTTCCGGGTGCCTCGTGGCGTCGTAACTCTGCTTGTACGTGTTGACGGTCGGCCAGTATGCGCCGTCGTCTTCGTCGTATTCGCAGCAGTAGGTGCAGTCATGTTGGGTATGCGTCGCGCCGTTTTGCTGTCGTCGTGTTCGGGAGTCACGTTAGGGTTAGATCGGGTCGTCAGGCTGACGGCATGGTCTTCAGCGAGTCGCGCCGTCGTTGGACGGTTTTCATTTTTCCGTGGTCGTGTCACTTTACTCCTGTTAAAAAATGTGATCTGGTTGGTAAGAAGACGACGAAACCGAAGAGGCAACGAGCACCTACCGCACGAGCAGCACGGCTCAAGACATCTTCTTCTTCCTTAAAAGAACGCTAGCCGCTTGAAAGCCGTGAATAAAGTGGTGTCCTCTAACCCGCGCCTGCTTCCTGGTTTTCAACAATTTGGTGCCGTGACCAGGATGAAAGGATTACACCCGCCATCAGCTCCCGCCAGAGCCATCTCTGCGTACCGAGTCCCATCATGGATCGTCCGAAACGGAAGCGTAATATGCTTCGCGCCTCGACTACAAGGGTCATCAGCGAAATGAAGTCCATCATGGAGGTCACTCCACTACCGACCGGTGAGCTGGCTGAGCAACTTTATATGCTTAAACGGAAAGATGCTGCTTTAACCGAACTAGACAAAGAGATAGAGGACCTCGTTCCCGATGACCAACTAGACGATGAACTGACAACGGTAGAAGATTACAGAGATTCTATTGCACGCATGGTCTTCCGCGCTGAAAGACATCTTGCACCGCATGCCCTCTAACGACGACCAGTGCGGCACAAGCTGTAACTTCACCTGATGAAGGAATTCGCTTTCGACTGCCCAAGCTTGAAATCGAGTCTTTCAGTGGAGAGTTTATACGATGGCCTACTTTTTGGGACCAGTTCGAGTCGGCGATACATAAACACCCATTCCTAGTCGACGTTGACAAGTTCAAGTACCTACGCAGTTATATAAAGGGAAAAGCGCAAGGCGTCATTAGCGGATTAACAATGACTAACGAAAGCTACCCCATAGCCATCGAACTGCTCAAGCATAGGTTTGGAGACAAAAGCCTGATAATCAACGATCACATGAGCAAATTGCTGAACCTCCCGAAAGTGACCTCCTGTGAAAACTTAAGCGACCTTCAGACGCTCCATGAATGTGTACACACTCATGTTAGATCACTCGAAAACCTCGGAGTACACATTGAGTCCTACGGAATCATGTTGAAGACTGCGCTGTTGCAGAAGCTGCCCTATGAGCTCGTGCTCAAGTTTAACCAGTTAATGCTAACGTCAGAAGTACAGAGAAGAGAACGGCCTGATGAAGTATCAACGTTACTCGAACTTTTGAACCTTGAAGTGCGAAGTCGGGAGATCACTTCAGTAATGACTGATTCAGATAGGCCTACCACAACAGAACCACACCGGAAACACGTCGACGACAACATAGAAGGTTCTTCTGCCACGCTAACGGTGAAGGTATCCCGCCATAAATGTCTTCTCTGTGAATCCAACGACCACCTCACAGATGATTGCCGGATTCAACTCCCATTAGACTCAAAGAAAGCGAAATTGCGAAAGCAGGGATGTTGCTTTGGCTGCGCCAGGCCCTTTCACCGCGCCAAGAATTGCAAGAATGCATGAAGCCTCTCATGTCGGAATTGCAAAGGACGCCACATAACATCCTTGTGCGATCCAAATTGGAAACGACCAACACCATAAAAACTGATGGCTATGTCCACATCGACGGCTGAATCAGAGACGTCCCAAGAAATGGCTTTTGGGTTTACAGTGCCTGGAGACGAGAAATTTTCAAAAGAAGTGACATGCTCGCACGTAGCAACTGAAGAGCCAGTATTTGAGCAGGAAAAGGCTTCTTGGGAGGCGGATCAACCAAGAACTACAGACAAAAGAGGATGTTCCAAAGAACTCCACGGGCCTTAAAAGTCCTCACCAAAACCGAACGAAAAGCAGAATATTTATGCTCAACTTCAGCGCCTGAAGCTTCATGGGCTGAGACACTTTGCGCCAGATGGAAGCATGGAGAGCACCTTGTTGACAGACCATGGAAATTAGGGCACCAAAACAAAGACCTGCATATGTTGAGCCCTGCGCAAACGACTCCAAGGAAGTCTTCAGTTCTAGATCTCATACACACCATTCAATCGCCAACCTCGTTTCGTCGGACGCCAATCAGATCCATACTATTGCGCCGGCCCGGAGCCCGTTAAAAAATGTGATCTGGTTGGTAAGACGACGACGAAACCGAAGAGGCAACGAGCACCCACCGCACGAGCAGCACGGCTCAAGACATCTTCTTCCTCCTTAAAAGAACGCTAGCCACTTGAAAGCCGTGAATAAAGCGGTGTCCTCTAACCCGCGCCTGCTTCCTGGTTTTCAACAACCCCCAGAAGTTGCTGCTTTTAGTTTCCCCCGCGTGGGCTTGGGAACCTTCCACGTGAGAAGTCAGCATTGCTACGGCGGTTCGGCGACTGGTACGGGTAGCGCGAAGGTGAGCGGTTGATGCGGGCTGGTCCTCAGTTGTAGTTGGAAAGGTATTCTTCGATCTCAGTAGGGCGCTGGCCTGGTTGGGGGCGTGGGGCTTCGGCGGAGAAGACTCGCAAACCGAGCCTCTTGTAGGGACAGTGACGGTAGATGTGGTCGGCCTCTCCGCAGTGGTAGCACAGCGGAAGATTATCGGGGTTCGCCATACGTCCGTCTTCGCCGGTGTCCGGTTTTGGGATGCAAGGGTTGGTGCAGGCGAGAGTGGAAGGCGGCACGGCGGGGCGTCTTGACAACGGGTTGGAGCAGTCGGGGTCGATGAACAGCAGCGGAGTAGGTGATCACTTGTGGTTTGCGGTGTGCTTCCGACGGCCGAGACGTCCCCAGTGTGAGTTGTGCTTCTCGGATCACGTCGGTCAGAGAGGCGACTTCGGGTTGCAGCGTGGTTGGGAAAACCTTCCTCAGTGCTTTGAAAACGAGGGCGCGGATCATTTCCCGTACGTCTTACATGGCGAATTCAGGGGCGTTGACGTGGTTCGCTAAAAACGCGTTGAATGGTCGATCGTATTGCCTCGAAGGCATGTCCAGGGTCCTCTCGGACATCAAAGCCTCAGTCAAGAACTCAGCGATGGTTTTAGGGGGGGGGGGGGGCGGGTTGCGAATGAGTCCAGTGAAGACCGCTTGTTTAACTCCCCGAATCAGAAAGCGCACTTTCTTCTCTTTTGCCATTTCGGGTTCAGCTCGTCGGAAAAGCGTCTTCATCTCCTCAATGAAAACTACAACAGCTTTGTTAGGGCGTTGGATTCACGTTTGCAACAACAGCTGAGCTCGTTCTTTCCGTACGACAGTTGTGAATGTTTTAAAAAATTCCGCTTTGAACTTTTTCAATGATGTTAGGGAGCTCTCGTGATTTTCAAACCAGACTTGGACTGAGCCTCCGAGGTAGAAAAACACTTGCCTCATGGTTTCTTCATCATGTCATGGGTTGAAACGTAGTACGCCGTCTAGCTTCTCCAGCTACTCTTACGGGACTTCACCAGGGGATCCTCGAAATGATGGGGCTCCCGAGGTTGCTGCAGAACGACGGGAGGATAGGCTTGGTAGACCATGCTGCTGGTTTCTACGTATTCCTTCTTCACTTCCTCCGGTAGTACAACGAGCTCGGTGTACTACTGGAGGAAGTACGTCTTAGTCCATTTCTGCAAAAAGCCTTAAACTGCTTTACAGTCGCTGATCCTTTTCTCACCAAGAAATCTGATGATGTGGTAGATTTTTGTAGGGATAACCAGTCTATCATATATATGTTTTCAGGAGACGTAGAAGATTTGTTTTATTCGATTCCCCACGCTGACAGTTTCGAAAGCGTAACTTCATGTATTGATGCCAGTGGCGTAATTCCCTTTCAAAATAGTATCGGCATGATTGTTGACACCTTTCTAACTTTGTTAGAGGCCTGTCTTAAACGCAAATTCATATCATTTGACAAGCGCCTGTATGTGCAGAAAAGGGGTATTTGTATTGGTTCGTGCCTCGCCCCTATCGTGTTTAATATATTCTTAGCACAGATAGACCGCCATTGCAGGTGTTTTTAGTCCTCTTTTAGTGTTGAAGGATTTTAGATATGTAGATAATTTTTAATAGTTTTTAGCAAACAGAGTTCGGTTACGCAACCTGACTTGGTGAAATGTGTTTTAGACGATTTTAGGCGCCTTGGAAAAGGCCTGAGATTTACTCATGAGTTGCCGCATGATGATGACATGCAGTTCTTGGACCTGAATATTAAGGTGTTGCAGGGGCATGTGTGTTGGTCCTCTTCACCTCGGTCTCCGAAAGAACTGCTACCGTATGACTCAGCACACTCTAAGCACACTCAGCACACTCAGCGGGCCATTGCCAGTCTCTGCCTCGAATCTGCCTCGAGGAAATCGTTCGCACACATGATGCAGTCACGTTTTGAGCATCAGGTGAAGCGACGTTTGTCAGCTGGCTTCCCTCTGTCGGTCGTGAATGCGGTGGCGGAAACCCTCCTTCAAAAAGTGAAGGGTAGTAAGCCAAGGACGAATGCGCAGCTAAGAAATGACAAGCGACCTGAAGTGGTTCTATACTTACACAAGGTGTCGCATAAACTAAAAAAGGTTGCGACGAAGTATGGTGTCCCTGTTGTTTGTGCTGCTCCGAGGAAGCTCGGCCAACTTTCGCATTGCGGCTACTAGCAAAATGAGGGCCTGCGAAAAACGACACGAGAAGCCGTTCGTTGGCTCCGCTGTAAGAGTGGTTTACAAAATCCTCCTCACCTGTAGAAAGTCCTACATCGGCCAAACTGGGAGAAGTTCGAACGACTGCCTAAGGGAGCAGGCGCAAATTTAAAGTGTAATGATGGTGCATATTTGACAGCGCATTGCGATTCCTGCACAAAGTGTGAGCCCCGATTGTCCGAGACAAAGATACTGGGAACGAGCCGAGATCAGAAGTCTAGAGAATTGCGTGAGGTGCATCGTATTAGATTGAAAGGAAGTGACTGTATTGGTGACATGTCGGTGGTATTGTTCAACGCTGAGGGATGGTTTTAGATGAATTATTTCCCTGATGCTATGGGCATCTCTATTGCGCATGTCGGGATGTGTGTATAAATGTGCGTTGCCATCGTTGTTATTAAACTGTTGGAAGTGTAGCACTTTTCTGTGTCTTCTTTCTTGTGTGTTGCGGATTTGCGCCGCACAGTATGTTTTAGAGTTAGTGTGAATGTGTCCAGACTTGCCACCGAACCAGAAACAGCAGCTAACAGCCCTCCTGGCAAACCTCTGTGATTGTTTTTTCACGTCATCAATGTTCCCACAAACACCCGTCGCGAAAAATCGCATCTTCATGGACGAAACCACAAATCCCGTATACCAGCACCCATATCACTTGGAACGGGAAGTCATCCTGAGCCAAGTAAAGAAAATGTTTCAAAACGACGTAATTCAGCTGGCCAAAAGTCCGTTGTCATCTCCCGTGGTGCAGGTAGAAAAGAAGGACAAGACCCTGCGCTTGCGGGTGGATTACAGAAAGAGAAACAGCGTGACAAAGCGAGACGTGTACCCTGTTCCGCGCACAGACGATGCAGTGGATCGGCTGCGCAACGCAAGGGGCTTCTCGTCTTAGCCCTCAAAAGCGGATACTGAAAGATTAAGATAGATCAGCAAGACCAGGAGAAAACGGCATTCGTCACACCTGACGGACTCTATATAAAGTGCTCCCGTTCGGCCTTTGCTCACCACCCACGACATTCCAGCGAATGATGGATACTGCCTTAGCCGTGTTAAACTGGCTGTCACGTCTGGTGTACCTACGCGATTTCCTTGGTTTCTCTGCATCCTTCCAAACACACCTACGTACAATGCGGCTGGTGCTGGAGCTCTTAGTTCGGCTAGTTTAACTATAAATCTCGAGAAGTTGCACTTTGAGTACAAATAGCTGCGTTTTTTTGGCCAGATTATCAGCGCAGAATGAGTGTACCCAACCCCTGAGAAAACGGCAGCTGTCGCAGGCTTCCCGAGACCAGCTTACAAAAAAGCTATTCGGGGTTTTTCTGTGACTCTGCTTATTACAGGTGCTTTGCGGGGAATTTTTCGAACATCGCAGAACCCTTGACACGGCTGACAAACGACGATGAACCATTTACGTTTCCAGAGGAGCGAGAAGTCACTTTCAATTACCTGAGAAGCAAGCTACAAACAGCTCAGGTTCTTGCTCGTTTTGACGGACATGAGGATGCCGAAGTACACAGATGCCAGTAATGTCGGACTGAGTGCGGTCCTCGCGTAGTGGCAGGACGGTGCGGAAAGAATCCTAGCATAAGCAAGTCGCACATTCTCAAAAGCAGAGGCCAATTACTCCACGACAGAGCAGATGTGCGTTGCCGCAGTCTGGGCCATCAGCACGTTTTGGCCATATCTTTACGGTAGCCATTTACGCTCGTCAGCGACTACCACTCGTTGTGCTCGCTGGCAGACGTAAATGACCCATCATGGCGCCTTGATAGATGGAGCTTCCAGCTGAAGGAGTACGACATGAATGTTGTCTACAAGTCCGGACGCATTCACCAGGCCGAGGAATGAACGAGGATTTACCCTTTCTAGGAGCTGTCAGCCCTTCCGAAATGGCCCAACTGCAACGAGCTGAGCCACAGCTGCTATTTATTATCCAGCATCTGGAAGGTCTTAAACTTCGTACACCACCCGCGTTTATCCGCAACATCGCTTCCTTCAGCCCCTAGAACAGCCGCTCCCTTAGAAACCAAATTTTGGAAACACAAGGGAGGTGTTTCTGCTTGTTGTGTGGCGGCAATACATGCGGAAATCTTGTATGCCTGTCACGACGACGCCTTAGCGGGGCACCTGGGTGTCAGCCGTACAGTAGCCATAATTCGTGAAAGTACTACTGGCAGAAACTTTTGTAAATGGTCCGGCAATACGTCGAGGGCTGCCGTGAGTGCCAAAGGAGGAAGACTCCGCCTTTGAAAGCGGCAGGGCTTCTGTAGCCGATGAAACCGCCTATAAGGCCATTACAGCAAGTTGGTATACACCTTCTTGCCACTTTCCGACGTCAACAAAGGGGAGTAGATGGATAGTGGCAGCGACAGACTACCTGACGCGCTATGCGGAGACAGCGTCTGTCGTGCAGGGAACGTCGGCAATGTCACACGGTTTTTAATGCACAGCGTCGTTTTACGGAACGGGTCTCCAGAGACCTTAATAGCAGACCGAAGAACATCCTTTACAGCCAATTTCAAGCAGTCCATCATGATTGTAACTAAGGCCACCCACTGGCAAACGACAGAATACCACCCGCATAACAACTTGACCGCGTGATTAAACAGAACCCTCGCAGAAATACTTTCCATGTAATTTGATGTCCAACACAAAACATGGGATAAAATTCTAGCCCATGTACCGTTCACCTAGAACACAGCAGTTTAAGAAACTACAGGACTGAAACTACCAGAAACTGCCGTTCAAGGAAGTAGACGCTTTCGCTCGCAGGATCGCCACCCTACCCTAGATGCAATACTACCCGTTAAAAAGAACGAATACAGCGGTGCTATCGATGACTTTGTACAGAAGGCGGAGGAAGCTCGACAGCTCGCCGGAAATGGATCGAAAATCAACAACGTGTCTACGCCCGCCGTTACAATCAGCGCAGACGTACTGAGTTCTACAATCCCGGAGACGCAGCGTGTGTCTGGATGGCAATATGCCAGCGGGGATGATTCCAAAAAATGTTTCGCTGCTTCTTCAGGTCCTACAAAATGGTGCGCCGCATTAGTGACGTGAAGTGTGAAGCCACTCGGGATAATAGCGCCCAGTCCTTACGGCGCAAGTCAGCTGCTAAGGTCGCGCACGTCGTACGAATGAAGCCGTATTACGTCAGAGACTGCTCTCGCTCCTAACGCTCACCCGCCAAGGCCCCGTGTGGAAACGGATCTCTTCGCTGACGAATCTACGTACTTGGACAATGAGGCGCCGCATCGTCGTCATCCGGATATGAAGCCATTCTACCCTCGTGATATATCCTGGTATCGGGACGATGCTTGCAGGACAGGGGGGCAGTGTCACGATGTCGTCTATGCAAGACAACTGGAGTAGCACAAAATAATTACAGCGTTGACGTGGTAAATCCCGCTAAAGTTAGCGCAAAAGTGGACTGAATACGCGCCGCGGTTGCTCAGTGGCTAAGACGTTGTGCTGCTGAACACGAGGTCGCGGGTTTGATTCCCAGGCGCGGCGGCCGCTTTTCTGATGGAGGCGAACAGCGAAAACGCCCGTGCGTACGAGATTTCGGCGCATGTTATATATCCCCAGGTGGTCAGAATTCAACCGGAGCCCTTCACTACGGTGCGCCTCATCGCCTGCGTTGCGTCGGCGCGTTAACTCCTACAATCAATGAAGAGTGAACTGAATGACGAGAACGACGAAGTCCCTTTGCCGGTGCTTTTACCCAGCTGTGACAACCTTAAAAACTAAGCCTTGAGTATGGCAAGATTGAACTAAGAAAGGACATGCACAGAGACTGGGCTGCCATATAAGAACTGGACAAATGGAGGTCAGGAGAAGTAAATACAAACATTGGAGTAAAGCAAGGCTGCCCTTTATCTTCAACGTTTATTTAACAACTACATCAGGGAACTTTTAAACCCCCATTACAAGATGGGAGCTGGTCTACACCTATCGATAATCACGAAAGATTGAGAGGAAGAATACGCGACAAAACCACGCCGCGCTTTTGCCAATGACATAGCTCTTCTAGCAGAATCCGCAACAGACCCGTCATACCTGCTCGGCATCTGCCCACAGATACCACCAAAAGCCCAGTTGAAAGTTAACACAACAAAAGCACAGTGTATTGGCATAAATTTAAATAGCGATGGAATGAAAGACACATTCGCGATATAAAACGAAAAGCTACACCGGGCAAATTGACACAAGTACCTGGGCATCACTATCAACAGTCAAACGAACTTCCTCGAACAACACGGGAAGGACACTAAAAAATTAAAAAAGTTGAAAGGGCTAACATGTCACCTCGCAAGACATTCATATAACCCCTGCACTGTAGGAAGCGCGCGGAGGAAGGCACTCGGAGTACAAGCTTTAACATACGCAGACGATGTGCTGGTCTATTCCAGACCAGCGGTGAGATTTATGGAGCCACAGCAAAACGAGCTGGGCCGTTGGCTGCTTGGAGGCAACAGAGCGACCCCAACCTCCTCCATCACACGAAAAATAGGCTGATGCCTGTACGAAGTTTGAGAGGCGATGGCAAAACTAGTCAACGCTAGTAGGGTCAGATTTTTGCCGACCCCAAATTACTGCAACCGCATATACATGCAGCTTAATTACATAACTTTGAAAACCAACTTTATAAAAAGACCCTTCAGCCTCGAAATTAGGTACAACCCAAATTCGTGAAAACATGAAGCTAAATCAGAACAAAGCTGCCAACATATCGTCAAAAAAGAGCTAGCAAGTGCGAGTAAATTAACACGGCGCGTAGCGGTCTCCAAAAACCAAAGCTGCGACGAATACGTAAAACATAAGGAACAGCCATTTCCGAACCCTAACTACTGTGGCAACAGAGACCGCACACTGCGGTTCCTGGCACCAACGGCATCCCTGCTCACGCTGCCAAGGCGATACGAGCTATTTGGCGCGGATACAATGTCTCGGCTGTATGGAGCCCAGAACGAGACGGTAGAGCATGTGCTCCACATGCGTACAAAGCTAAACGACAAACATAAAAAAGCAACGACCTTACCCGCAGCCCGGCATTTAAGGGCGCCGCTGAAAAAAAACAGAAGGGCCGCAAGACTGGGGCACCAAATGACGACTGCGTCATTGGGATCAATACTGCAGAACTCTCGTAAAGGTCTCCACCTGGCGCAGTTCCTGCATAGATCAGCAAGTGGAGAGCTAAGTGGTCCAGCCCGTCAGACCCAATGAGAGCCTCTTTTCTCCTAGGACCAAACCCGTCGTGGAGGGACCGGCCTCCTACGCGTGTGTGCCAGCGCGCGAGCTCTCGCTGTGTACGGTGTACTCTGTGATCATGGTCACGCTCATGACTATTATCAGAGTGTGGTAATGGTCAGGACCATACTCTGTTCGTCGACATTATGATACCTCCTGCGGGGCAAAAAATACTGTTCCAGAAAAAGTTCTGATAGTGCTGGTGCAAATACTTTATTCCAGACCCAACACCGCTAGTGGCAACAATTGTTCCCTTATTAAGTGCAATTCCTCCATATGTTAAACTATATTGTTACGGGAACCGCAAGTGGGCGCTGGCTCATAGCATCGTGGGACCCATCCATGCCGACCACGAAACAGTGAATCGCACGGACTTGTGACTAGAGCGATCATGGCCGCGTGTAAATATATCCCATCGCTATACGGCACCATCATGTAAATATATCGCTGGCATCTTCCATGCTACGTGTGATTTGCCTCGCTGCCACATAGCATGTATGGGTGGAGAATGTTTTGTCATCCCTATTCTGGTGCTCCATTTTCGCCCTGTCTCGGTTCTTGAAGTTACCGCCTTAAGGCTCAAGGATCGCGTTGGCTCTTTGCAGCCACGGTGAGCCATTGACCTGGCCCTTCCCAAACCCGGTGTCCCCTGCCCGTGATCCGCCGAGGCCAGCCAACCTGCGTAGCCGCTACTCGACCAGTAGCCGACGACGTTCACATTCCCAGTTCTCCTGTGTGATTCCAATGGCTTTAAGGTTCCATCATGCCGTCGGTGGGCATCGCTGTTTTGGGGCCATCAGGATCATTCGATCGTCCTGATCAGTGGCTGCAAGGACTTCAATGTATGTTCCAATCTCAGCTCATCATCTTTGCACACGGCCAATTACTGTGACCTCAACAACCAACGTTGCCTTTACGAGCGGGTAATGTTAGAGGAAGCGTAAGTGGGCGCTGCCGCATAGCGCCTTGGGACACATGGACGCCGACTACGAAACAGTGGATGCCACGGACTCGTGGCTCGAGTGATCATGGCGGCTTGTAAATAGATCCCATCGCTCGGCAGCACCATCATGTGAAGGTATCACTGACATCTTCCATGCTTCTTCTCATTTTCTTTCCTGCCACGTAACATCTTTTGGTGAGGGTTGCGGTCTTCATCCCAATACTAACTCTCCAGCGTCATCCCGTCTACGCTTCTGAAAAAATCGCCTTGCAGCTCTTGAATCCCGTTGGCCGCCAAACCCGGTGATCCATGGACGCTCCGATTCGGGCAGCCCCGTGTCCTCAGCCAATGACCCGCCGTTACCATGCAAGACATGATCAGCCACACCCCTGCCCCGTTTTCTTTAGTGTCTCCAGGGGCGTCTGATGTTCCTTCATTGCGTCGGCGGCCATCTCTGTTCGGCGCCAGTGTTCATTTCTCACCATCATCCATGGCTGCAAGGACTTCACTGTATATGTACATTTCAGGTCATCATCATTGCATTTGCCCAAGTACTGCGACCTTGACCTAGACGGTCACCTTGGACGAGCGGGTAAGTGTACGGGAAGCGGAGGTGGGTGCTGGCGCCCAGAGGACCCATCACAGCGGACGATAAAACAGTGGATTGCACAGACTAGTGGCTCGGGCGATCATGGCCCCTTGAAAAAAACATCCCATCAGTCTGCGGCACCATCATTTAAATATATCGCTTACGTCTTTCAGGCTTCGTCTGAATTGCCTTGCTGCCATATAGAAATGTCTTCGAACTTCCTGTGGCACTGGATGCGCCTACCCTGAGTAAAAAAAATCAGCACCCCGAACTTATATACTTACACGGGCCGTGTTCGTTTTAGGAACTGCTGATACGACACGCCGTTCGATGTTGCTGGCCTTGATACATGGTGTTAGGTTTCTATTCTAACCACTCGGGTTCGAACCGTAGGAACCATGCGTCTTTTACAAGATGTTGCTTATATTTTGGGGCTTTCCTTGTAATGGTAACATTATTTGTGTATGCCTTTTCTACTTCTATACTTGGTTTTTCTGCGAACAACAAACTCAGATTAATTACAAAACGACAAACTAAAATAGAGACCAAAAAAATTCCCCCACATTTCCCCGAGGGGGATAATGTGAAAGTGCGAATGCACGGTTGTCGGCCCGCTTGCGGCGCTTGCTCTCGGCCCCCGCAGCCCACCGCCTCGCCGCCTTCTCTTCCATCTCTTCCATCGGGTTTGTAGTATCACGTGTACACCACGCAGTTATCAAGCCGCTATAACGCCGCTGAGCCGCCAACGCACGCCGCTGACGACGTAGTTTGAATACGTTAAAGATATAAGGCGCGTCGCTAACACTGATATCAGCGTCGCGTCCGTGGCTTGCTCCTAGGTTTGTTTAGCTTGTGGAAGTGCCGCATGACTGATCGGCATGCTGAACCCCCTAGGCCGACCAAGGTTATTTTTCGGGAACAGGCGGCGTTGGTACGGAGCGTTTACGTCGCGCAGAGTAATCCACCAGAGTGGCTGCATCTTTTGGATGCGTGCGTTTGCTTGCCTGAGTTTTGAATTGGTGCCGACCTTTGTTAGACTGACGGGCTTACCATTTTCTGTCTGTTAGTGTTTATATTGTGTGTCAATTGTCTTGGCTGACTTCTCTCCAAAATTTCCATGTATTAAAGAAAAAAAAAAAAAGTCGCGTCCGTGGCTTGGTCGGTAGAGCGTCGCGCTGCGGCAGCAAAGTCCTCGGATCGAAACCTGGCGCCAGATGCTGTTTCTTTTTTAAATATAGAGGAGCACTGCGAACGCCGCCGCCGCCGCCGCCGCCGCCGCCGCCGGCGGCGGTGGTGGTTTGGGGTTACTTATAAAGTGCATTCGCACTTAAAAAATGTTTTAAATGAATATCTGCACCCATTTAGCGTAACTAAAATGCGTCGCAAAGTTCTTATTGCGTAAGCTGTGTCGAGTGTGTGGCAGTTTTTAATTGATGTTTGCGCGGTACAAGAACAGCCACTTTTGTGCGGTAGACAAAATACAAAGTGCCATCGTCACGTTCGTTTTCCGAATCCTGGCGACGCAGTGCCTCGGGCTTCAACCACCCGTGAAACCCGGGAAGTTTTCGTACACGTACAATTAAAATACATAGAGAAGTATCATTATAAGGTTTGCAGAAAAACAGTAAAAGTAGGTTGAAAAAACAAAAATGCGCATTTTATACACCGCCATCAAAAAAAAAGCACGATAACAATTATAACCAGCCGCAATTAAAGAAACCGAAACACGAATCAAAATCTTGAAAAAGAACCCACCATGCAACGCCTTTTAATCTGAAAAGATTTCATAAATAAATATTTTAACATGTTTGATCTGTACAATGACGCGAAAAAAAATAACCTGTCGGAAGAAATAACCGAAGAAAAGAATACACAAAAATGTAAATTACATAATGAAATCAAAGAGATTTTTCGCTAACAGAGCCCCTTAAAACTTAGAAGAAAATGAACACAAACACCAAAAACAAACCGAATCATGAATGCAAGAATTGTGAAAATAGAATAACATTTTAGTGAAATGCATTTGCACAACAATTTGTAGTTCGTGAATAAGAAGCATTCAGTCTTTAGAAGTGTACATGTACTCTGGGTCGCAAACCATTCTGTGATGTGGTGTCCGGGGCGAGTCGCGTAAATCTCCATTGCTGAGTCGTCTGCCACCGCAGACTACCTGGGCGAGGCTAAGAAATGAGCGCATCAGTCGAGCTTTGTGCACGCCTGCACCTAATTTGTTATGAAGGGTCTCTGTTCACTTGTTTCATCGTGATGTGTTTCCCATATTTGTGGCAACCACTGGGGCGCCACTGGTCCATCGCCGAAGGGCGGCTCTCACGGGTGCAAGAAAAAACGTAGCTCGCAACCGCATTTTGCACCGAGATCAACTTTGCGTGATTGCATGCTATCTGAGAATTGCCGTTTGAACATTTAATTACGTGGGAGCTTTTGTAAGCTAAACGTGAAGGGAACTGCCTACATCAACAAGGTGTGTTGCCGAAAAGCAAACTTTCAGGTGAGATCTCTCTAGCAGCTCTAAATCTGTGTAGTTATCGTGAAAAATATGATTGACGCTAGGACGACAGAGTGGTAATAAAGCACGCACTCCAATCGCTGAAAACTGCGTTTATGAGACTCGCTTAAAGGAGTACTGACACCAAGTTTTGACGCCTAAAAATGATATAATCGGTTTCAGTAGTTTGTACACATGCCTCACAGAAATTTTTGCAGCGATCCGAGGCCGGAATCACATCTAAAACCGATTTTGATTGTCCAGGCCGCGAGCTTCCACAAATCGGCAGCACTAGCGAAATCGCTTTCGGCGTGACGAAACATCGGCCTGCCTGTCTGGCCGGTTCAGGGTGACGTCATATAGTCGTTTTCGGAACCGGAAACGATATCCTGCGCTGCTGTTGTCGGTGGTATTCGTTTGGGCAGGAGACGTTGGCGTAGCTGTGTGAGCAATGCTTGTAAACGTTGCGTGTTCGACGTCTTTGCTCTTCAGTTCGTTGCCGGCGCATGGTGTTCCCTTGCACTGGTGCCAAAAACTGCGTGGTGCCGGCACCGCGCGGTGCGCGATGTCGACGGACACCGCGGCGACGCGGCGGTACGCGTCGCCGAGCTCGCCCAAGTTGTGCTATGGCAAGCTCGCGGTATGCGAAGTACTGCCCGTGGAAGCCTGTCCGAGCAAATCGACGACGACGCCAAGATGCATTATTTTCCACGCGATGACATGCAGCGCTAAACGTGGACTGAGTCGTGCGCGGCGGCGGCCGCAAGAACTGTCGCCCAAGCCAGCGTCCTCGGGGTTGCACGGGTCACCTTGGGTGTTGGGAACTTTAGGCTTAGTATCGTGGCGACTATTTGATCTAGAGTGTACTAGAAGTTTTAGAGTGGCCTGAGTGGCAGCCTCTCCCATTGCTCCAGCGGGTCGACTTTCGTGCAGAAAATAAAACTCCTATAGCGGCGGCGCTGCCGTCGTCGACAACTAAACAGCCGGCGCTCCCCGGCACCAGCTCCCAGCCTGCGCGCGGAAATATTTGCCTTGCTCGCTGCGGTGTTTCGCTCTTGCGGAGCTGATTTATTTTGGATTATGAGGTTTAACGCGCCGGCTCTCACAGCCGATGAGGCAAGCGGTACTGGAAGCCTCCGGATTAATTTTGACCACCTGGGAATGCACCGAAATCTCGAAGACACGGGCGTCCATCGCAAAAGCGGCCGCGGCCGGGAACCGAACCTGCACCTTTGGCCAGCTGATTTAGAAAGTAGACGCAGCAACGTTATATACTCCGCTTGAGCAAATTGTAAACTAGCACGACCAGACATTAACTTATCGACCCGCCCCCAACGATACTTTCTCATTTATTTGCGTTTTCTGAAAGCGGTAATTGTTGATGTACACTAATCTGGTTAACTCAAAGTCGTAAAATTTGCTGAAAATTTTGAGATAAGCGCGGAATTTCGAGTTAAGTCAAACGCAGAAAATTCGTAGCCAGGTCCCTGAAATAACAGCTATAGTGCTGCTAACAAAAGCACTATTGCACAGGGAGATTTCGTAATAAAAGCAAAATATTTCGCAGGAAAAAGAAACTTTAATTATTGCAGAAGAAAGCACTGTGTTGCGCTCGGCTCTTTCGCGTTTGCATCTGTATCCCAGAAAAGCGTACCCGAGCTTCTCAATGAATCGCATGATTAGGTGGTCGTATACATTCTACCTTGTTACAAAGCAGACGCAGCATGTATGTTGTCTCTGCCGTTTTAAGCACTTTTGGAGGCTCCTCCTCGTCCGCATGATCAGCTGCGTCGTCCACATGCACTTATCTCAATGATGTACGCGCCAGACAGCATTACGGTAACGGGGACGCGAAGTCCGCGTAAACTTGCACTTCACGACCGCGTTCGGCAAGTAGTGGGAGTAGTCATTTGAACGGGGACCGTATTAGCGGCTGCAGCGGACGTTGCCTTGTGCCCTCTCTGCCAGTATTTCGCAACATCCGCGATCCTCCGAAAAAACGTTTCGAGATAAAGCGGGCAAATGCGTAGCGCCTATGGGAGGTAAACACACGGTGAGAAAAAGTGTCTCGAGAAGATACTTTGAGGTAGCAGAGTTCAAGTTAACGAGGGATTAATTTGACGGACAGGCACCAGGAATGTTTTTCCCTTCCCCTTCTTGGCTCTGCGCATGAAGCAAAAGCGGCGGGGTGCACATTCTATAGACTGCAAAAGGTTTACTGTTTTTTTAAATTCCGTTTTGGAACGAAAATATTGTGAGCGCGAGACTCCGAAGCGTAGGAAATCATTTATTTCACTGCTCCATTATCCGCATCACCAAACACATCGAGGAACGCTTCGTCTTCTACGAGACTGATCATCATCATCGTTGGTTGCTGGTCCGGTGTTCCGAGACGGCTTAGTCGTACAATAAACGCCTTACCTCACCGAGTAACCAAGGCCCTTACAAGTGGTGGAGGTTGCGCTCGATCCAGTCCTCAACGCCTTCCAAGCAGACCCCTGGAGCTCTGTTCAGGTAGGCGATTGCCTGTAGCAGCGATGCAGCGTGAGGCCGGAAGCAGTCCCGCTGGCACCTCCCCTGCTGCGCCTCTGGCATTTGCTATCACCAGCTGCCAGCGCGATCCCCCTCATTTCGCCGGGCTCTACCATGAAGACGTTGAAGACTGGCTGGATCAGTTTACTCGAGTCAGTGCGTTTAACCGTTGGGATGACGTGGCGAAGCTACAGAACGTTGGGTTTTCCTTGGACAAGGTGGCGCAAACATGGTTTCTTAACAACAACCACCGGCTCGCCGACTGGGCCACCTTTTGTCAGGAGCTGCGCCAGATATTCGGTAGGCCAACCGCTCGGTCAGACATGGCGAAAAGGAAGCTGGCCAGTCGCCTTCAAGGCCCTGAGGAGACGTATGTGTCTTACATAGAGGACGTTCTCGCTCTATGTCGCAGTGTGGATGCAAGCATGCAGGAGGCCGACAAGGTTCGCCATGTCCTGAAGGGCATAGCACCTTTTGCCTTCAACGCCCTTGTAATTCAAAATCCTTCGACCATGAGCGATATCCGGACAACCTGTCAGCGCCTGGACGAACTGCAAGCCGTCTGTCTGCAAGCAAATGGTCTTGCTATGCAACCACAGGGGGACGTGGACCTACGCGCCCTCATACGTCAAATCATCCGCGAAGAGCTCCAGTTCAATGACCCGCCATCTCCTCCACGTGATTCCTTTCGCTCGGAAGCGCTCCAGTTGCGCGACCTCGTGAAGGAGGAGCTGGCATCCATAACGGGTGGGATGCCGACGCCACCCCCCATTACTACAACTCCCACCCCGTCCTACTCGGCGATGGTATCGCACCGCCCCTGCCTCAAGATGCCCCGTTCACACCCGCACATGTAACAGCGATCTCTGCAGCGACCGTTCCATGGGGGTACTACACCAACGTGTGAACCCCTCGCCAGGCTTTCCCGAGCGACCGACCCGTCTGCTATTACTGCGGGATCCGGGGACACATATCCCGCTTCTGCCGACACCGTATGCAAGATGAACGAAGAGGGTACGCACCGTTTGAACGACATTTCGGTTATCCTTACGGTTCACACTGTCGTGTCTATGATTCAACCCCGCGACGCTCATCGCCACCCTCTCCCTCGTTTGAACCGCCTCAGACCAATCGTCCCTCCCGCCGCCGATCACCCTCACCGTATCGACGGTCCGTGTCTCCTCTTCACCCGGCTTCCCACGTTCCCGACAACCGCTCGGAAAACTAGCGCCTGCAGTTTTCGGAGGTGAAACTGCGTCGCTCCGAAAATGCTCAAGTCCTCCTCAACGACCATCAAACTTTTTATCTGTGCTAGTGGAAGGAATTTTTGTTAATGCTCTTGTGGATACTGGTGCAAGCGTTTCGGTTATTCATGCAGATTTGTGTTCGCGTCTCAGTAAGGTTAAAACTCCCTACACGGGTCCTTCACTGTGCAATGCTAACGGAGTCGTACTGCAACCCTCAGCGCAGTGTACAGTTCGAGTATTCATAGATAGAAGCCGTCATCACGTTCCCTGTGCAGTGCTTACTCCGTGTGCACACCAATTGATTCTGGGGTGGGACTTTCTATCTTCGGCGTCCGCTGTCATTTCCTGCAATTTACCGGCTGTCGAACTCACGGCTACCCACTTCTCGAGCGTTGATGATGAGGAGCCGCCTCGGTTGGTGGCACAAGCTGATCAAGTTTTGCTTCCTGGGCAAGAGACACTAATGACAATGTGCTCAGATAGGATTCAAGATGGTGACATTTTAGCCGTTCCTGCAGGGTCCTTCCTTCCTAAAGGAGTCGTCATTCCCACCTGCCTCGTTCGGTTTTCGAATGGGTCAGCGGTACTTGCTGCAACGAACGTCAGTTCAGAGCCGATCTTGCTGCCCAAAGGTGCTTCTATTGCTACTGCTGCTGCTGACAGCCAGGTCATGTCTGTTATGCCGATTTGCTCGTCGTCAGCAGGCCAGCGCCTTTCGGATCCTGCATCGTCATCGTCCGCTCTTGTCGCAACCATTAGCTCTGACCTCAGCCCTAAAGAGGCAGAGTCCCTCCTTGCTTTGCTTGAAAGACACGCAGCTTGTTTTGACTTCTCTTCGTCGAAGCTGGGGCAGACTTCCGCAACAGCACACCGCATTGACACGGATGGCTCTCGTATCATCCGTCGCCGTCCGTATCGTGTATCTTCGTCTGAACGAACGATCATCGAGGACCACGTTTCGGACATGCTTGAACGCAACATCATTCGCCCTTCTGTTAGCCCGTGGTCGTCGCCCGTCGTTTTGGTTCGCAAAAAAGACGGATCAGTGCGTTTCTGCGTTGATTATCGTGCACTAAACAAAATTACCCGGAAAGATGTATACCCCATGCCCCGGATAGATGACGCTCTGGACTGTTTACAAGGTGCGGAATATTTCTCGAGCATTGACCTCCGATCCGGCTATTGGCAAATCCCGATGCATGAATCTGACAAAGAAAAAACCGCGTTTTCTACCCCGGACGGACTTTATGAATTCAATGTTATGCCTTTTGGATTATGCAATGCCCCAGCTATTTTTGAGCGTCTCATGGATACAGTCCTGCGTGGACTCAAATGGAGGACATGTTTATGTTATTTGGATGATGTTGTGATCTTCTCATCGACTTTTCCTCAACATCTTGAGCGCTTGAACGAAGTACTTACATGCTTAGCAAATGCTGGACTTCAGCTCAACACAAAGAAATGCCGTTTTGCCAGCAAAACAATCAAAGTCCTCGGTCATGTCGTCAGCAAAGAAGGCATCCAACCGGACCCTGACAAAATAACAGCTGTGCTCAATTTTCCTCGACCGCTACAACAAAAAGCCATCCGCAGTTTCCTCGGCCTTGCCTCTTACTTTCGCCGTATTATTACCGATTTTGCCACCCTTGCTTCACCTCTCAACAGGCTTCTGCAATCCGACGTTCCCTTCACCTGGTCGGACGACTGTGAAAAAGCTTTTCACGCTCTTAAAGGTGCGCTTACTTGTCGCCCAGTGTTGTGCCACTTCGATGAGACAAGACCCGCACTTCTCCATACCGACGCCAGTGGGACCGGCATTGGCGACGTTCTCCTCCAACGGGACGACCAATCAAGAGAGCGGCCTGTTGCTTATGCCAGTCGCTCTCTCACGCCCGCCGAAAAAAACTACAGCATCACAGAACAAGAATGCCTTGCCGTCGTTTGGGCTGTCCAGAAATTTCGGCCATATTTATACGGCCGCCATTTCACCATCGTAACCGATCCTCACGCACTCTGCTGGTTATCGACTTTAAAGAAACTTACTGGACGCCTTGGACGGTGGATTCTTCGTTTACAAGAATACGACTTCTCTGTCACATACAAGTCGGGCAAGAAACACCTCGATGCAGACGCGCTATCGCGCTGCCCGCTATCGCCTTCACACACTGCTTGCGTAACGCCGCCGGCAAAAGCGTTGCCGCTTGCGCCTGTCAGCTCCATTGCGGTCGGTGAACGCTTTGAGCTTAAAAAGCTCCAACAAGAAGACCACTATTGCCAAAGCATTGTCGACAGACTGAGTGGTAGAACACAGCCTCCAAACAGTCGCTTGCGCCGCCAGCAAACAAAATTTCGGGTTGTTGATGGCGTGTTGCATCGTCAAAATTACCATCCTACTGGAGAAAAGTGGGTTCCCGTTGTACCCCGGGCACTGCAGCAGAAAATTTTGGAGGCCTTTCATGACGATGCGACCGCTGGCCACCTCGGATATCAGAAAACGTATGACCGCATCCGAGCCCGTTTCTTTTGGCCTGGCATGTCCACAAGCGTATCCAAGTACGTCGCGTCCTGTACCTCCTGCCAGCGTCACAAGCGCCCTACATCACCTCCGGCTGGACAGCTACAACCTATCTCGTGCCCCGCTGAGCCTTTTGAGGTTGTGGGGATTGATTTGTACGGGCCGCTACCTAGAACTCCTACCGGTTACCGCTGGATCGTCACAGCTGTGGACCATCTGACACGCTATTCTGAAACGGCTCCCTTGCGTACTGGATGTGCCGAAGAGGTCGCTAGCTTCTTTTTGCACCGCATCGTCTTGCGGCATGGCGCCCCTCGTGTCCTGCTAAGTGACCGGGGGAGAACGTTCCTCTCGAACATCGTTGCAGAAGTCCTGCATGCTTCACGAACTGTTCACAAATTGACCACCGGATATCACCCTCAAACTAATGGACTTACTGAAAGATTTCATCGCACGCTTTCTGACATGCTTTCAATGTACATCGCACCTGATCACAGCAATTGGGACCACATACTCCCTTTCGTAACATTCGCTTACAATACGGCTACCCAACGCACCACCGGTTCTTCCCCATTCTTTCTCGTATACGGCCGCCAACCATCCTCGCCACTAGACACATGTTTCTTTACCGCCCCTGTATCACGTTCTGCTACAAGCACTGAACAGTTCATCTCTCGCGTGAAGTATTGCCGCCAGCTTGCCCGTGACCGCACTACTGAGTGTCAGCAGGACAGGACAGAGCGCTACAACGCATCTCACCGGACTGTTGATTTCCGACCTGGCGATGAAGTTTTGTTATGGACCCCTTTCCGGGTTCCTGGACTTTGCGAAAAATTCCTTAACCGTTTCCTTGGACCGTACACCGTTCTAGAGAAAACCTCACCGGTCAACTTCCGCATAACCCCCGTAACTCCACCTGCCGACCGCCGATGCCGTGGCACCGAGATTGTGCACGTGTCTCGGCTCAAGCCGTTCCATCGTCGTCCTTCCGTGTGATTGCGGCCGGGAGGCCGCCTTAACGGGCGGGGGAGAATAAGTGTGAGCGCGAGACTCCGAAGCGTAGGAAATCATTTATTTCACTGCTCCATTATCCGCATCACCAAACACATCGAGGAACGCTTCGTCTTCTACAAGACTGATCATCATCATCGTTGGTTGCTGGTCCGGTGTTCCGAGACGGCTTAGTCGTACAATAAACGCCTTACCTCACCGAGTAACCAAGGCCCTTACAATACCAAGAACCTTCTTCTGGGATAACTCTACCGTGGATGCTTGTACTGTCGTCAGTGGGCTTTCTTATTTTAGTAACTTGCTATGTCGCATATTGCGGGAACTTGTTAAGGAAGTGTGGACTCAAAACTAAGTGCCAAGTATGCAGGACCAATCCTGCATGCCAGGGGAAGATGTCGCTGTCTTTACTACATTTTGTAATTTGGGGGACTTCTCTACATTTTTAAAGTTTTAATAGCCATCTCTAGGGCGTTTTCACCAGTTGCTTCAGCGACAAGGAGCTCCACCATGACAGCGTTATGGATGTGCTGCATCCCTTATTCACAACAAACACATTAACAGCGGTGGTCGCGATCAGCACGTGAGACCTTGACAGCAAATATGGTTGGGTTATGTATACATTGTGACAAGGATTCACTTCTATATAAAAGGTTTAAACAAGTTCCGTAATTACATGCGAAGGTGGAAGCAACACCTTAAACTTAGCCGTCGCTAATATTGATCGAGGGCGAGTTATAAAAATGCGTTGGACAAAAAATGTCAATTTAAATCTCCATGTTAGCGTAATTCCTAAAGCTTTACCTGCGTAGTCTTTGTGTATGATTTCCCGCGTTACATTTCATTTGCTGGGCTATTGAAAATGAAAACAAAATGTGTATTTTTTTCCAGTTCCGCTCATTTGAACCTCCATGTTAGCGTTCTTGACTCTTTACCTCTATAGTAGACGTGTTATACTTGATTGTTGGCGCGGTCTACATATTTTCTGATCTATGTTTTGTGTTTGTTTTATGTGCGTGTAATTATACTCACAGCATACTTGTGAATTAAATTTGTGTTAATTTGATTTAACTCCTTTCTTGACCCGAATCAGGTGAAAGGTGGAGTGATTAATAGAACGTTGCGGGAATAGTTCTACGAAAGACGCTCATAGGGACAACTGAGCTAGCCGCTAGGCTAACCCCTTTTTAGTTGAAAAGATATCTCGCTTCCGGGTGTCATTCTCTGTTCGGCCACCACGGTGACCCGTAATTATCCCAAGCGAGCTACTGCTTAAATACTGCTATAATAACAACTCACGCAATAAAAACCACACGCAACTTATGATATTAGCCCACATAACATCAGTCCGAGCGTAAATTGCAAGACAATAAGTAGGAAATTCTTCTAAGAAGCTACCATCCCAGTCCTCATATATTCTTTCGTGTCATTTGCGCCTACCAATTATGTATATCAAGCAGCACAATAAGGACACAGTCATAAAGCAATCATGAAACAGTTCATTTCAGGGAATTTTACGCAAAATACTTTTTATTGGAAGTTGGAATAGCGAAAACGTCACTGCAATTACTTTATTTACAATCGGCTATACGAATGCTGCCCCAAAGGAAAGTCCTAATTTTTCGTTGTTGTCCAGCGGGAAAGGCAAAACTAATGCAAAATAAGCTGCAGCATTTATTTTTAATTTCGTTGCCCACAGTCCACTGTACCTACAGTATATTTAAGCAATTGGACGAACCGCAGAACAAATTTCGAGCGCTCCGCGCTTAAAGCAGCAGTGTTTCCTTGCCCGACTGGGCGCGCGCGCGCCCAAGCGCGCAGTCAGCCGCCGCTTTCGCTTTCAATGGTCGTTGACTACAGCGCCGCCGCTATTTTCTGCGCGATACGAGAACCTCTCCGGGTGGCCGGTCGGGTCACTCTAAAACTACTAGTACACTCTAATTTGATCGCTGGTATCTATACAACTGCGAATGACCATCCCTTACACAACTTTTAACCACACTATCATCCCCTTTTTCGCATATCGAACTTTATTTTGGCAATAATTTCTGTTTCAGCGATCGGTGACCAAAACATCTGCCGCGGCCAGTTTTGATTCTAGCGCGCAGGTGGCGCTATCTTTCGGCCGCTCTCCGCACCGCGGTGCCGGCAGTGCTGGGTCGGAGCGCCGAACCTCCGCTGCCGGTCAGCGTAGACTTACCATCGCGGCAAATATCTGAACGCTACATCTAAATTCAGCGCTGATAACAACACTAACATCTACTTTCTCGCATGTGGAACTTCTTTTTCGCGATCAGATTGATTAGAAGAGTGGCGACAAGCTGTTGCTATCACGGTTTGCGCCGGTTCGAGCAGCAGTGATATTAAAAAAACAGACGACGGCGAAGACATCGCCGGCCTAATCGCCTGGCCAAATAAAGTTGTTCCGTCTGTCGGGTGGCAGCGACTCATCCGAGTCTGACGATTCAGACATGTCGACTGCGCGGGCGAGTGCGGACCATGTCCAATTGTAGCAGACGATGCGGCGAACGCATGGAGGAAAGAAAAACGTCCCTGACGTCACGGGTGACACCGTGACGTAAGGCTGGCCCGCTTGCAGGCTGGCCTTCGAACGGCCATTTTCCCGCGCGGTGACCAAATTTGAAATTGGTTGCAATAAACGTGTTATAATTAATTCTGTGTTGGCGGCTGACGGCTTTCGGTTCGATTTTCATAATTACTGGGCCAATAGGTATTCTTTACAGCATAAAAACTGAAAGCGAGAAATTTCGTGTCAGTACTCCTTTAAAGGAAAGGAGACTCGGAACTATAAAGTGCATAGCAAATACGCCAGTTCATATGAAAGGTTGTTCGTGTGATAACAAGAAAGTGCGCCGATTGTAAATGGCGGAGCCCATACTTGATCTCCGTTCAAAGCAATAGAAAAAAGTGACCGCGTATCTGCTCCTTTCGTTGCAAATGTCGTCAAAAGACGATAGTCTTTGTAGATATTTGCCGATGAAATGCCCCCCTTTGCTTTCCCACTCACCTCTCATGCTGTTCCTGTACCGTCGCGCTCATTCCAAGGTAAACATACTAAAGGTTTGCGCAAGGCGATTTCATTTTACCGCGTTCCGCTGCTACAGGCGGGGTTCCTCGATGCCAGCACTGCAGTATGGCGGAGACGCGCGTAAATGGAGGCGGCCGACTAGAAGGTTTATAGAGCCGCGTGGCCGTGCTCCACGTGCGTTCCAAGCAGAACGTGGAACCTAGCTAGTGGAACCTTTCGTTGCTGTTGCCGCGTGATTTTTCATATGCCGCCAGGAGGCGGCGGTTTTCTGCAGTAGATGAAGAATATAATTTGCTATCGAAATACATTTTTAAATAAACACTGTAAATATCCCTTGTGTACTAATTTCCTGTCTTATATTTGCGTAATGTCTTCCTCTTAATCAACAAAGTTGACAAGTATGAACGTATAAACCGGGCTTAGACGTTTACATGTGGCTGTGAGTATATAAGACTATTGCGCAATATCAATTTTACTTTGGCCGGGTGGCTGAATCGAGTCACAGAGAGACAGACAGACAGACAGACAGACAGACATACAGACAGACAGACAGACAGACAGATATATAGACAGACCAAAATTTCTGGGTTTAAGTAGCCCAAGAAAGACTATCTTCTTTAAAAAATAAGCGCATTTCCACTGCATGAAGGAGGATGCCCTGCTTAGCTCGGTACAGTACTGGCGCAGACACAAAGAGGTTTATAAATGGTGATTACGCTACTTCTTTGTTAAGTACCTGAATAAAACTTGAACGCGGGAGATTTTTGTTCTAGCGGAAAAACATGGGCTGTGCGTTTCTTTCCAATGCAAGCACATGCATTGATAGCAGACGAAAATACCGCAATACTTACAACTACACTGCAAATAGGTATTCATGAAAGGTAAATAAAACTCGGTTTATTTGCATGGTCGTCTTATGGGTCAATGTGAGAATGACTTTTTCAAGATGCCTGCATTAGATTGAGACATGAGAATCCAACAGAAACTGGGATTTACTGGAATAGATCGTATCGACGCCGGAAGCTTTTTTTTTTTTTTTGAGGGGCTAGCCTATAACATTTCCACTGTAATTCCTTTACCTTTCGAATGGCGCTTCACGTTCTAGATACTATTTATGAATACAAAGTTGATTTCCACGGCAAAGGCGACCGCGAGCTACATATTTGTTTCACCAGTGAGAGGTGACTCGCGACGATGGTCACGGAATGCCACAGGAGCTACCGCGAATATGGCAAGCACGTCAAGGGGGAATCAAGTGACCAGAGATTCGTGGTTCTAAAGTAACGACAGGAAAGCACAAAGCATGCCTGGCGTGAACGTTCCTTGAGCTTTGACCCGCAGTCTGTGGCAGGAGATTCTGCAGAGTTATGCGCCGCTCCACCGCGCACAGCACATCCCATACACATTTCCGGCCTACAGTACGTATGTTGCGAACAGAAGCAAAGCGAAATTGTATTAAAATATTATAACCTAAAGTTTCCGGGCATTCTTTGCCAAATCTGCCTGTAAAAAACTCACAGTGGAGAAGCGGCATAAGAATTCTTGCACATTGTTGTCAATTCTGCGAACTTTCGGCGTATATTTAATTTATATTCGGAACGACAAGAACTAGAAACCAAGGCAAGAAGGCAGTGCAACGAACGAGCAAAAAAAAACGTCTGCTTTAAGAGCTAAAATAGCCCCTCTTCCAAACAAACAATTCCAGTTGGCCGGACAGCTGTTAATTTCCAGCAGGTCCACGTCAACATATGACATTTATTTAGAAATAGCCGAATATTTCAGATGTCAGCGTACAACAGAGTGAGTGTGCCTGACATTTCGTTGGGCCAACCAAATCTGCAAGGTTTTTGTCTGCGTAGAAACCCGGACCAGTGAAGATATTTTCAGGGCGTGCAGTTGGATTTCGTTGGATAATTGCGTTATCACATGGACCTCAATAAATAAGTGACAACATGGTGCTCCGCAATGAGAATAACCGCCAAATAAATGCAGCAATGACTGCTTCTGATAAAAGACTGTTGCTCTCTACAGAGCGGATGCGACAGTAACCTAAAGCAAACTCGAGCCATCAAAAAGTGTTCAAGAATCTTGTGAGGAGTCATCGGGATGTCAACATCCCGAATGATGATCTTCGTGACAGCAAAACAACTGTAAACAAATTCACCAAACTATGGACAAGCAAAGGTTATGTTCTTAACAAGAGCGGTGCCGTAGGGTCCCGTCTCATAACATACACAGGATACCGCCTCTGCAAGATGGCCCAACTTCAGCAATCCGCTTATGCTTATACCTTTCAGTAGCAGCTCAAACAGCCATGTGGACAGTCTGACCCCGTGGTTTTTTTTTAGACGAGTGGTCAGTACGCTCACTGGCACTAAAGCCACGGGAGCACTTTCCGCTCCGCTGTGCTGTAAATTCTGCTAACGCAAATCGTACTTCGGCAGCAAGGCATAATCAGGAGGTAATCGCTTTTCTAATACAGTATACAGGCATGTAAAAGCTGTTAACGACATCCTAGAATAAAAACAGGACTGACACGAAAATAAAAAATTATGAGAGATTCCTCTGTGGATGTTTGTATGAACTAGTTCTCTCAAGCCAGATGCTCACAGGGTAGATCCAACGAGCTCGTCTCTGTTCGACTACGATATTTCGAAAAACTGCATTTCTCAAACTCACTCTGCACATTGTTCCAAAAGTGCTTTGCGTTCACACCGTCTCACTGGGCTTGCTTGCTTGCTTGCTTGCTTTAGCAGCGCTTTGGCTGCCTATCGATCTTGTTTTTGTCTAACAGTATCAAAATTTTGTCAGTATCTGAATTGCGCCTATTTGGCCTGCATTCGGATCGTTCCATTTTACAACGGAGGGTAGCGCTGAGTTTTGCGTCGAGTTACTGAGCGACGGGGGAGGTCGGTATCGATGCAAATGCAGCGCCACCGCAGTAAACGCCACCAAGGCTCGGCTGACATCAGCCCCTTCGACGCACCCTTTTCTTGTCTATTTTTGGGGAAAGAGCATAAAATTTCCCGTTGAGTTATAAATGCGGCGACATTCATCCCCTACAGAAAAAGAAATTACGGACCCCTCCTTCCAACGACAAATAGTTGAACGCAAAGCCTCCTCGTGATGGATTTTTCGGTTGGCCAATCCCACACTACGAGTACGTGCTACTCTGGAGGTAGGCACCTCTCTTTATCCATCAGAATCGGCAGATTTTCACAGCCATCGAGACCACCCTTTTATCTCATGTGATTAACTAGAATCTGAGGAGTCTCAAGAAGCAATTATTTCAGAAATCGGACCAACAATTAGATTTTTACAGCGACGAGAAGAAGCGGAGCGGCTTAGCTCAACCCCGGCGTGGCCGGCCCAGCGCGGCGCCGACATGCCCGCGGGTGACACGGTGCGAGCAGCACGGAAAGAAGCCCTTAATCAGAAGAAATCCAAGGAGAAACGAGAGAACGACGACGAAGGAGAAGCAGAACAAATGGAATTTCAAGACCAGCAAGAAACAGCAGAAAGCTGCAGGCCCGAACTGTACCCACTTCCCGAGGACCTACCAGACAAAGACGACACCTCATGGGCATACTACCTGAGCAGACGGCAGAAGCAAGCAAAGAAGAAGGAACTGCAGGAAAGAGAAAAGGAAAAGGCAGAAGCAGCCAGCCATGCGAACGTTGCACATAAACCGCGTTTCAGCGTAGTAAACAAGAGAAGACATCCCAGCCTCCCCAAAGAAGATGCAAAGATTATTATCAGACCCAAGAAAGGACTACAAGTCAAGAACTACTCGGCGCAGCAGCTTGCAAAGGCCATAGAACGAGCCTGCCCCAGCGGAAGCAAAAACATGAAGAATACCATCGTAAGACCAAAATTTGGCTCGAACATAATTGTTGTAAGCACCTCCGACCAAGAGGCAGCCAACGAATTTAGAAACATCGATGCTCTACAACTAAGCGGCAGCAAGCACGAGGTCACCGCATACGTTGCCTTCACAGCGAACGTAGTGAAAGGAGTGGCACATGGCTTCGAGCCCGGAACTACAACAGAAGAATTAATGAGCTCCCTACGAGTGAGGACGACCAACACCAGGATAATTCACGCAAGGATGCTGGGCACCTCGACCACGGCGCTCATCACCTTTGAAGGGGATACAGTTCCAAGGGTTGTATACGCCTACGGAGGTGAAACTACTTGCTATCTATACAAGCCCACCAGACAAGTATGCTTCACCTGCCTAAAACCAGGACACAGGGCAGATGTATGCCCCACCCCTGAAGTCAGCATCTGCAAACTATGCGGCAAAGAAGACCCCGAAGAACAACACAGTTGCATAAAGAAGTGCTCATTATGCAAAGAAGAAGGACACGTTGCCGGCAGCAAAGACTGCAAATTAAAATTCAAGGCTCCAAGAATTCCTCCCGGAAACCGGAAGAGGGAGAAGGGACCCAAGGTCACCAAGCTCAGGTGGTTCGACGAGGATTGGCCAGAAATGACGCACACCCCAGGACCAGAGGAGGTGACCCCACCAAACCAGGGACAAGCCAGGAGGTCCAGGAGCAGAACCCCCACAAGGAAGAAGAATGAAGACAACACTGCAAAGGTAAGCTGGGCAGATGCCATTTCCCAGGACAACAGACAAAAACGTAAAATTCCTATAACAGATAGATACACTGAAGAAATAGGTGCACTAAAAGGCCTTATACTAGAAATCAAAGCAGAAAACGCACTGCTAAAAGAAAAACTAGAGAAATATGAGAAGGGTGAAACCCCCACAAGAGAACCCCTAGCAAGTACATCAGCAAAAAAACCCACAGGAATCCACCTACCCAAGAACAGACAAACGCAAGAAAGCCAAGTAGAAGCCAAACTAGAAGCCAAAGTGCAACAGCACCTAAACGAATTCAGGAGCTCTATCCGTACGGAGCTAAAGTTGATGCATGACCGAATAATACAGCTGCTCGAGAAAACAACAGGTTCTAACACACAGGACCAAGCCACGAAAAGGAAGCTCCCAGGCACAGGACAAATCAGAAGTCCAAAACAAATGATCGTAGAGAGAGACCATGACAACATGGAAACAGAGACCGAAAGAGAAGAAGAAGATGATGAAGACCCATAATCAGGCAAGTAACAAAGAACAGCTAATAGTATGGCAGTGGAACTGCAGAAGCATACGTAATAAGAAACACTCACTAGAAGCATACATAAGCAGCATGAATCAGAAACCAGACGTAATATGCCTCCAAGAAGTCAAATTTCAGACGAGCCTCCAAGGCTACAACAGAATGGATTTATCCAAGGACTTAAGAGCTGCCATATATGTAAAAAAAGACATATCCAGCAGAAAACATCACCTAAACACCAAGGATCCCTCGGCAAACCTAGTAGAGATACTACCGACCCAAAGAGGCAAAAAGAGCTACTACATCCTAAACGTATACAGTTCCCCCACGAATACGAGAGAAAACTTCATGCCCCTATTCCAAGAAGCCACGCAAAGAGCAAACAAGAGCAACTTAATAATACTAGGGGATATGAACGCACCGCACAGCCAGTGGAACTACAATTTTGACTCAGTGAAAGGAAGAAATTTGGTAGACACTATGGAACATCTTGACCTACAAGCTATAAACGATGCAACCAACCCCACAAGAACGGGAAACCAGAGGTGCAGGGACACCTGCCCAGATCTGACCATAGTACCGATCACAGATAGACTCACAACATGGAAGAACACCAAAGACAATCTGGGCAGCGACCACGATATTATAGAAATTATCACGCAAACGGACAACTTTAGAAGAAGAGCCAGGAAACGAAAGATCACAAACTGGGATACCTTCAGGAAAAAGCTCAGTACAACAACAGACATAGAGAATATAGACACTTGGTGCCAGAAAGTAAAAGAAGCGCTCAAGACAGCCACCAAGGAATTTGGACAAGAAACTGAAAATCTCTGCGTTGACAATTACCTTATAAGTCTATGGAACAAAAAGCAGAAACTAACTAAACGGTGGAAAAAGAAGAGACGCAACAAAAGCCTAAAAGCCAGGATCAAAAACCTAACGAAGCAAGCCAGAGAATACGCTACCCAATTAGCTAAACAAAACTTGCAAGACTTCTGCGACACACTGAAGAACACCTTAAGCACATCAAGAACATGGGCCATAATCAAAGGCATGCTTAGCCCAGAAAACACCAGGAGGGAAATTAGGCATAGCCTAAACAGAGTAGCCCATGGCTTTGAGGGGACAAACGAGGAACTTATAGAAGCACTGAAAGAAAGATTCGAGTTAAACACGAAGATTCCCCCCATCACAAGACCATACGAGGGGCCGGAAAACGAAAAGATAGACCGTGACATCTCAAAAGAGGAAGTATACCAAGCTATACAAGAGTGCAAAAAGAAAAGCACACCAGGAGAAGACGGCATCAGCAACGTGATCCTAAGAAACTTAGGAGAAGAACAAGTGGAAGCGCTTGCGGAACATATCAACAATAAGATGTGGAAACCCAACTACCTGCCACCGCAGTGGAAACACTCCATAATAACAACAATACCTAAACCCGGAAAGCCCCTAGGCATAGAAAATATAAGGCCAATATCTCTCACATCCTGCCTAGGAAAGGTATATGAGAGAATCATCACGACAAGACTAACGAGACACCTAGAAGAAAATAACATGTTCCCAGACTGCATGATAGGCTTCAGAAGCGGACTCTCCACCCAAGATGCCTTCCTGCAGCTAAAACACGACATATTAGGGAACACTAACTCCAAAGATCAAATCATCCTAGCAGTTGACCTGAAAGGAGCCTTCGACAACGTGTCACACAAGGCGATACTTAAGGCGGCAGAGAAAACAGGATGCGGCAAGAAAATTTACGACTACATTGCCAACTTCCTGTCTAACAGGACAGCCACCATAGGAATTGGGAATATTAGATCCGGACCCTTCGAGATGCCTAACAGAGGGACACCACAGGGCTCTGTTATTTCCCCACTACTCTTCAACCTCACCATGCTAGCAATAGGAAGAACGCTGGAAGAGAACACGAAGATTGGCAAGTCCGTCTACGCAGATGATATAACCATCTGGACCAAAGAAGGCACCCTAACCGAAAAGCTTAATACTCTGCAAGAAGCCATAGACAGCATAAAGGGTCTAATACAAGACAACGGATTAAAGTGCGCTCCAGAAAAGTCAGAATTAATTAGAATCAGCCCATCAAAGAAACCCATTCCCACAAGAAGCATCCAAATAGACGGCAAGGATATCAAATTCAAACCAACGGTCAGAATACTGGGCATGTACGTGCAAGAAGACAGGAAAGCAACCTCCACGCTGAGCAACCTAAGAAAAACAACGCAACAACTAGCGAGGGTCATCAGACGCATCACACGGACCAGAAAAGGCATGAGAGAAGAGGAAACAATCAAACTCATCCAATCCCTTATAATGAGCAGGATCGCGTACAGTCTACCGTTTCACCACCTGGACCAAAGACAACAAGAAGGAGTAAACGCTATCATAAGAACGGCTTACAAGATCGCCCTCGGCTTACCCATCTACACCTCCAACGAGAAGTTCTATAACCTGGGAATCTGCAATACCTTCCAAGAAGTCCAAGAAGCCACCCTCGAAGCACAAAAAGAGAGGCTATTGAAAACAAGAACCGGCAGGGAAATCTTAAGAAGAACGGGCCACACCATTCACACCGAGTTCGTACGAAGAACAACAGAGCTGCAACCAGAACAACGCAAAGCTCTCAAAATTTCACCCATTCCAAAGAAAATGAGCCCCATCTACAACAAAGGTAGAAGACAAGCAAGAATTAACTATATAAGAAACACATACGGGAAAAATCCAGATGCAGTATACACGGATGCCGCCACCAACCACCACGGAATATCATCAGCCGTAGTTGTGGATGCACGGGGCAAACTCCTGGACTTTCTCATGAACAGAAAACAAACATCTCAAGAAGCTGAAACCACAGCCATACTACTCGCTGTAAGATGGGGAGAATACAACAACAAAAACCTCATCATCATCACGGACTCTACAAGAGCCATTAGAAATCTAATATGCGGCCTTATTCCCATAGACACCAGGAATATTCTACCAGCCGAACCAAAATGCCAACATAGAATATTATGGAGCCCAGCACACGAAGGCCTGGAAGGAAATGAGAGAGCCGACTCCCTAGCGAGGCAAATCAACAGCCGCAGGGAAACGGACCACTCTTACACCCTTCCTCCCTTCATGTCGCTTAATGAAAGGCTTTACACTCAAAGGCAAGCGAGAAAGACCATGCCCGCACCGCATCATATGTTAGATGCCGAAGACGCACGAAACATAAGAAAACTTCAAACCAACGTTTTCCCACACAAATCCAGACTGTCTCTCATGTTTCCAGAGAGATATAACGAAGAATGCCACAAATGCAAATTACGAGCAGACTTATTCCACACAGTCTGGAACTGCCCTATAATTTGGCAACAGAACACCTACCAAACATCCAGAGAGTCCTGGGATTTAGCACTGTCCAGCTCGGACCTTTCGACACAGCGTGAGCTGCTAGAGAGAGCCAAGCTGGGAGCCTTTGCTACTGGAGTCCTGGAAATAGGACTTCACCCATAACTCTTTCCACATTCCCGTCTTCCTATTTTCAAATAAAGTTTACTCTCTCTCTCTCTCTCTCTCTTTAGAATACCAAAAACAACTCTGTGACGTACACTACGTAGGACTAACTTTCGCGTTTGGACTGTACGCCACGAATCGGTACGTGCTGCTTCACGTTTGCTACGACCATTCCGAAATGGAGAAATCGGACAGATGCCGGCTTCATAACGTGGTGGACCCAAGTACCATTGCAACCAGGGGAAGTGTCTTAATGCGTAGCATTCTTTGCCAACTACCCCCAACGCCAGGACCGTTGCATTTCCACAACAATGCAGATATCCCGGAATTTCAACACGTAATCATGGAGATAACTGGTAGCACGACGTTTCTAAAAAATAAAAAATAAGAAAAATATGAGAAAATACAGAAAATGGCGAAGCGTGTACCGCCCTGCATTTGTACAATAATGCAGATTTCGCAGAAGTTTCGCCTGTAATCGTTATAATAGCGTAAATGCAGATAATCAGTTAGACAAAACTTTGAAAACTAAAAAATCAGAAAATTATTAAAAATCACCGAAAATGGCGACACCTATACGCATGGCATTTCCGCAATAATGCATATTTCGCGAAAGTTCCAAATGCAATCGTGAAAACAACGTACGTGTAGATTATTGTTTGGACGAGATTATAAAAAACTGAAAGTATTAAAAAATGTCAAGAAATTGCGGAAACAGGCAAAACCACAATATTTGAGATTTCGCAAAAGTGTCACCTGTAATCGTTCTAATAGCGTAAATGGAGATAATTGGTCGAACAAAATTTTGAAAAAATACAACAAAATCAGAAAACTATAAAATACTTACGGTAATTGGCGAACCGTGTAACTACCTCTATTTCCACAATGCGTACATTTCGCGACAGTCGGAAATGTGATCATTATAATAACGTAAATGGAAATAATTGGCAGGTCAAAGTTTTGAAAAAAGACTAAGACAAACCAAAAAATTACGCAAAATGCCAAACGTAAAACGCACGCCCTTTCCACAATATTGCCGATTTCGCAAAAGCTTAACCTGTAATTGTTATAATAGCGTAAATGGAGATAATTGCTCGAACAAAATTTTGAAGAACTAAAATTAGGAGAAATGAAAAATAATTATGCTAAATAGCGAACCATGTAATCCCATTCATTTCCACAATAATGCAGATTTCGCAAAAGTCCCGAATGCAATCGTTCAAAACAAGTAAATGGCGATAAGTGTTAGGACGAAATTTACAAAAACTTAGAAGTATGAAATTTAAAAAAAAAATACGAAGATAGGCACAACGTATAACGCATGGCATTTCCACAATAAGGCCGATTTGGCAAGTTTCATTTGTAGTCGTTATAATACCGTAAATGGAGATAAGATGTCGGACGAAATTTTGAAAAAATAAAACAAGAAAATAATAAAAACTTACGGAAAATAGCAAAACCTAAAATGAATAGTATTACCACAGTATTGCAGATTTCGTGAAAGTTATAGCTGTATTCGATATAATAGGCCAATTGGAGGCAATTGGTCGATCAAAATATTTGAAAAATAAAAAACAAAAAATATTTAAAATACATAAAATTAGGGAAAACGTATTACCCATGATATTTGGACTGCAATGCAGATTTCGTGAACGTTTACCCTGTAATCATTATAATAGCGTAAATGGAGATAATGGGTCGAATTAAATTTAGGAAAATTTAAAAAATAATAACATAAAATAATTATAGAAAATGGCGAACCGTGTAATCTCATGCATTTCTACAATAATGCAGATTTTGCAAAAGTTTCAAATGCAATCGTTTAAATAACGAAATGGAGATAACGGGTGAGGCGATGTTTTGAAAAACTACAAAGTATGACATTAAAAATTACGGATGTAAGAAAAGCGCATAACAATTCCTATTTCCACAATAGTGCAGATTTCGCAAAAGTTTCATCTGTATTCGGTATATAAGCGTAACTAAGATAATTAGTATAAAGTATTTTTAAAATAGTACAAAAACTACGGATAATAGAAAATATTACAAAAAAGATGAACTGTGTAACACCTTCCCTTTTCACAATAATGCAGATTTCCCGAAAATTCCACTTCTAATCGCAATAATAGCGCAAATGGAGATAATTAGATGAACATTATTTAGGAAAACCAAACAATCTGGCTTGAAAAAACTCACACTCAATGCAAGCAGCATAAGAACGCCACGAATTAGTAGATAATCCTCTGAATTTGTGCAGAATTTTGTTGTTTTCTCCATGCACGATCACCATCGTTATGAGATAAATTTGGCGTTCCTGCACTACGTATTGGCGTACAACGTAATTCAGAGGGCGCTAAAGGTTTGTCTTAAAACGGGTTTTTCCCAGGCATATCAGATATAACATCGCACGAGTTGTCCTCAATCACAAGGTGTTAGACGACGCCATCATGAGTCATAAATTGGGCTGCCGTTATCAGCGTCTCCTCTAGAGAAGCTGCTGCCTTAGGAGGCGTTTGAGAGCGCGAGCCTAAACTCCGCAGTAGCGAGAGCCGGTCATCCAAGCCATCATACTCCAGATGAATGAAGGTGAAGAATGTTGCGGATTTGTAATTTACCGCCAACATGGGGATGATGATAGAGGCGACGAGAAGAAAGTGGCACGTTTGCACGCACTACTGCGAGAAGCACGCGGGGGAGTTCGGAACGCTGCGCTTGGACTACCACGCACGGCTTTGCGTCGCTCTCTTCACGGCGCCAATAAACACTGCAGAACGGTTTTCCCGACTCGTATCATTGGTGCCTAAACCCGGGAAGCAAGCCAGCATCGCGGCGAGCCTTCTTTTTACGAGCTGGGTGAGCCTTTTCTTCAGTTGCGACCGGCATGGATCGTATCAAGAGCAAGCGCGCGTCACGGCGGGCTATGAACACGAAGATAATCAGCGAAGTGGACCAGCTGCTCCAGTCCCAGCAGTTTGCCCTTTCGGCCCTTCGTGTCGCTCACGGTCGTCTCCGAGCAAGCAACTCAGCATTGTCTGCGCTCAACGCCGAGCTCGAAGCCCACCTGACCGACGACCAAGCATCTGAGGACTACGCTTCTGTCATGGAGTACGAGGACGCAGCGAACAGCACCCTGACGTTACTTCAGCGTCATATGGACGTCCTGAAATCTTCTACGTCCCAGACTTCTCCTTCATTGGATGACGCCAGCGGGGACCGAAGAGCTGCAAATTCGGGCGGACAAGCTTTTCCTGCTACCCGTGAGTTTGGAGCACGTCTCCCGAAGCTAGAACTGTTGCGCTTCGACGGAGCTATAACGCGGTGGCAACCCTTCTGGGAAATGTTCCGACATTTGGTCCATGAAAACCCCAGGCTGTCCAACACCGACCGCTTCCACTACTTAGTTTCGCTTCTCGACGGAGCTGCTGCGGAGGCCGTTGCGGGCATTCAAATTACCGAGTCCTCGTACTCAGATGCCCTAGATGTCCTAAAAAATCGTTTTGGAAACGTAAAGCTGATTGAGCAAAAGCACTTAGAAAAACTCCGGATGCTCAGGCCCGTCGAGTTATCTAGTAACGTAGCCGCTTTGCGGAAGCTTTACCATGCCGTGCAGATGAACCGGAGAGGACTAGAAAGCCTGGGAATCGGGATGTCATCATACGCGGCCATGCTGAATGAAGTGCTTTTGAAGGCCATACCTAGCGACATTGTCGTGGACTACTTGAAACGACAGAGCCTTGCTGCAAGCACATCTTCTACGAGCAGTCAAGTTTCGTCGGAAAAGGAGATTTAACATCTGCTGTCTTTTCTGCGAGTGGAAATAGAGTGCCGAGAAAGAAGCTGTCAAATCAGCAAGCCACCGCGAAGTCATGACGCCGAACGCGGATCTAAGAAGCAGCCGTTTATTCCGGCCGCTGCGGTTCTCCACAACAAGGCAAAGACCTCTGCATGTTTCTTCAGCGCCGCTACGGATCACAGGACGGAAGAATGTTCTGGTGACATTGACTTGGCTGACAAGCGAACTCGCCTGTCAAGTGACGGCCGATGCTTCAGATGCACCGGAAAGGGACATCTCGTACGGAGTTGCCGAAGAAAGGTCCAGTGTCAATCATGTAAGCGCCGACATGCCACCACGATGTGCACCTACCGATGCGCTAAGAGACCTTCGTCGGAATCGGCTGGAAAAACGCGACAGGCAGCGATGCACATCGCCACACGCAAATCAGCCGTCCCGCGACTCATCAGCGACGTCCTACTACAGACGTTTAGGGCATGGATGACAACTTCGTCGCATTGCTGCTACGTCCGCGGAGTGTTTGACAATGGTAGCCAGCGGACATTCATCAGAGAAGACTTCGTCGCTAAGCTGAAGTTAAAGGGGACTGGCGAAGTCGATCTAGCCATCAGTGCTTTCGGCCGATCTGGAAGTTCCAAGAAGAAGTTTAAAGTCGTCAGAGCGACCCTCCACAGTCAACATGACAGTACGTCTGCTGAGGTGGAAGCCATCGTCGTGCCTTTCATTTGTGAAGACGTAACTGAAGCACCGAAAAGCAACACGCTTCTGCAACGCCTGGTCGCCGAGGGAAAGCCACTGGCTGCAACCATTGCTTTCCCAGGCATGGAGTTCAGACAAGGAGTTAGCCTTCTAATTGGATCCGACCAGATCTGGAAGTTCGCGCCAAAAACGAGCCAAGTACAGTGGGAAGAAACGAATCCTGCTTTGGTTGCCGTCAGCACAAGCCTGGGATGGACCTTACAAGGACCGTTATCTCTGCAAGAGAGCAATATAGATGCAAAGGCAGCACCCTCGTCTGTGTTCTCCGCACAGACACGCACGACACTGAGGACCGATCTTGCTCTTTTCGGCGGTTTCGGGAGGTTAGCACTGCTGGTCTCAAGAACTCTCCGAACTCGCATCCCGATGAAGATGCATTGCGCAAGTTGAAAGGTTCAATTGGGTTGGTTAAAGTGCGCCATGACGTTGAAGTGCGATACGAGTCCACACCAGTCTCTATGGCCGACGACGGCAAGAATGCCCTTTCCAGACCTCATAGGTTACCTCGACAACTTTCTGCAAATGAAGACGGCGTGAGAGCCTACAATAATGCTGTGAGGCAAGGCAAGAGCGCTGACCACGCAGAAAAAGTTGTGAAGGGCCACATTGAAAAACGAATGAATCTCAACTGCTCCTCACAAGAAAAGAAACGCCGGCTACTGGAACCTGGAGATGACTGTTGTAACCACTCCATTGGCAACGCTCATATGCGACTTTTTCACTGTGGAGTCGACAACGCTCTCGCTGAAATACGTGAGAGTGACGGGGAGGCTACAGGCCGAGAAAGCATGAAGTTTTTGGACGTTGTGAATTGTGTTCACTTTCCATGCAGCAAGCAACTGCGACCACAGCGCTGCCGAGGAACGTATTCGGCCAATTCCAGTACTTTTTATAGAGCATGGTCAATCGATGATAGTCTTTGCCAAAGACGCTCACACTAGGATCTGACAAGTTCAGCTAATGTGCTGTAGAGAATGTGCTTGGCTAGTGCTAATGTTGTATGCTTTGTATCTATGCGAGTGAGCATTTGGTGGGGCGGAGGATGTTGCGGATTTCTAATCTGCCGCCAACATGGACAATGATTATGATTGTAGAGACGCTGACAACGAAGTGGCACGTTCACGCGCCTCGCGATGCGTGCTGGCACGTTGGATCGTGATTGAGTTCGGAACGCTGCGCTTGAACGACGATGCACGGCTTTGCGTCGCTCTCTTCACGGCGCCAATAAACGCTGAAGAACGGTTTTCCCGACTCGTATCAAAGAACACACTGCTAACTTTAGCACCAAACTCTCACATTGCACGGCGGAGTGTGCGTGCGAATTGCCGTGCAATGAGTCGGGCAGATATCGAAGCAATTCAAATGCGGCAAGGTAGATTTATAAGCTCGTATACAGCACACGTACGATGTAAAAAGAATAACCCTCACCGCATTTTTAACGAAGAAATAATTTTTCCCTGCTTATTACAACACGTAATGCACTAAAAGACCAGGTGAAGGTGATTGGTGAGCAGTTCAAATATTTATCTAGCTCTGGTAATTGCACAGTCTAGTTGACAGAACAGAAGCATGAATCCCAACGTCAACCTATTCGAAACAAGCAAACAGAAGGGAAGGCCTACAAGAGTAGCTTTACAAGACATCAGCTAGCTCTTTTACTATCGGCCTGTAAAAAAACATTTTAGCTGCAGATCATATATCATAACAAAAGCTAAAACGTTTACACAAAAGCGCGCACGAAGAAACATTTTTCAAGTACGATCGAAGAAGACGAACATCCACCGGTGAGCAGTGCAAACCAAGCAACAACTGTCATCAGTGTGCAGCTACAAAATTCGCGCTTCAATAAACACCGGAATCATCGCCGTTGACCAACGAGTGCCCAAGTACTGGCCTAAACCCCGTGCTACACCACCTGGAGTGGTAAGCCGAACGCCCCTGCCGCTATGGCGGCCGCCAATCAATCTTCGCTCACCAATCTGCCAGCTCCGTGCGCAAACGCAATGAAATATGACGAAACAGCAGAAGAACAATCTATCATCTTGGACCATAGAAAACTCTACTCAGGCAACGCTGCATCGAACCCCCACAGCCCCAACCTCCGTTGCTTGCCTCCAACTCCCCTGTGCACCAATTAAGTGAGCCACTGGCACTCCTTCGGAAGTCTTATGCACCCCAACTCCACGAAACCTGCTATAAACTCGTCTATCGACCTCGCAATGGCCTAAGACTTGCTACATGAGGGGATCGTCAACTAACCAACGGGCTTCAGCAGGCTACCAAGATCTCACAAAACATCTTTTACCAGCAAGTCACGCTGCAAGTCCAGGCCACACAGAACCTTATGGTGGCTGGCACCCCTGCGCCTGCCTGCGCGGCCTTCCTCACAAGGTCACCAACATTCAACTCGGCACTGCTACATATCAGCTCATGCCGTACATCAATCCTTCCCCCGGTGCGGTTCGTGGTTTAATCACTGGCCAGGACCAAGGCACAGCTACCGAGCAGCTCCCGCACGTCATATTCTCCCCACGTCACAGAATCCAGCATAATCGAGTGCTTGGCTCGTCTACGACTGCAATACTCACCTTCCATTGCCGCACATCCCTTTCTACGTCAATCTCTACGGTCTGCAAGCAAGATGTCGGCCATACCTCCACCCAATACAATGTTGTGGGATCTGCGGGGACGTGGGTCACCACCGTGAGGTAGGCACAAACCCTGAGGTGCGTATCTGCTCCCAGTGTCACAAACGCGACCCTAGCGACAATCACCAATGCGCCCCGAAATGCAGATTGTGTGGCCTGGAACACACAACGGCAAGCAAGGAGTGTCGAGGGAAGCTCAGGCATCCTCCACCTCCTTACGAGTGCGGGAATACTTGTCAAACTTCCATCCAACGCACGTGTCACCCAACCCCAATCTATCCCCTCAAACACAGTCACCGCCACTTCACCTCCCCCACCACCACCACTAACGAGGCAATGGAGCCACGTCGCTAGCCAGCACCCACCCCCACCTACTGACTTTCCCACCATGTCATCCACCTTACGCAACCCGACGTCAGCCGCCAAACTATGATAACTGCATTACGAGAAGAAAATGCCCAGCTCAGGCAACTGTTGACAGCCCGGGCAGAACGCTCCACTAACCTTGAAAAGCGTTTAGAAGAACTACTCAGCAAACAAAACCGCATCCACCCACAAACATCCCTCTCCTACCTCCGCCCCCTCTTCTGCCAACCCTACGCCACTCCCGAACCACTTCAAATCACTGGACATTTCTCTCCTTCCCAGCCTCATCCGGGATATCACCCAAACCCTCTGGGAACGCATAGCTGCCCTTGAAAGCCACACTGATCTCACCACCACCCCAGAGCCGAGACGCCGCATCCCGCGGAAGCACAAAGAACCATCGACCATCTCCACACCAATGAACGAATCTGACGATGAGCACGTCTCCCTAGAACACCCACCGAAGTAAGTTCCAAGCTTTTTCGCACCCTTCTCCCTGGTAATAGAACGGCAGATCGTATCGTAACAAGGAGAATGTACTTAATCAATACGTCCTACCCAAACCACCCACTCTTATTGCGCTTGAAGAAACGGATGCAGAAAAACCTCACCTGCAAGGATTTACCCCATTTGTCTCCGGCTCTGGTAGTCGAACGGCCATATTAGTGCAATCGCACCAGCCCACCCAAATTCACACTCTTCCCAGTGGGATAGACAACGTGTTCGTTGAACTCATATCGTGCACTCGCCAGCTTCAAAGCACTTTTGTTCTGAATATCTACAGTCCGCCCTCTCAACTGCACCCCACATTACTCGCACTCATTCGTATTGTGCGGCAACGCGCCAAAGGTCATGTGGTGGTAATTGTAAGTGATTTTAATGCCCACCATACCACCTGGGGTTACCGCAAAGACCGCACGAAAGGCACGCAGGTTTACAAAGCCATACAGAAAAAAACTTTACGCTATGCAATACTCCCGGCAGAAGCACCCGTATTGGCAAAAGCGTGTCTCGCAACTCTTGCCCTGACTCGTCTATGAATGTTACGGACCAATCTGGACATGCCTTCCGGATGCACTAGGGAGTGACCACCACATTATCAGCTTACCGCGCCTCACACAAAAGCTATAAAACTCGTGTTGGCACTGCACGGTTAACGGATTGGACAGAGTTTTGTAACGACAGCCCTGTCGAACCTATTCATGACATCGAAGAATGGTCCGCTGCCATCCTGGACTCAGCAAGGAAGCATACAAAAGAAATCCCTGTTAACTCTACCCCGGTGGTAGACGCCCACCTCGATTATCTTTGGGCTGTCCGCCGTGGTCTAGTAAACCGATGAAAAACTTGAAACACCAATCGGTGACTCCACATTCGGACGGCTACGTTGACTAAGGAGGCTGCTGATCATGCCTAGCATCTTAGCCAGAAAAATGCGCTCAATTTGGTACGAGGCTTCAAGGAACGCTAGGCACGCGATAAAAACATGGCATCTCCTCAAACCGATAATGGGCAATAACGAAAACAAAACAGCACCGGCCCAACAACTGCGCCGCCTCATACAAAACTATTCCGGCACGGTGCAAGAACTTCTAGAGAAGCTAAAGAAACCACGGGCGCGACCAGACAGGAACCTGTCCTTGCCCCATAATCCTTACACAGGCCCCCCAAAGCTGACCAAGATGCGCCATTCATCCTTCTAGAAATTGAGGCAGTCATGCGAAACCTCACACGCAATACAACACCGGGTCAAGACCACATGCAGGACAAATACATGCGCAATCTCGATACAGCTGCCCTTGAAGTTTTGCTACAGTACATCAACAAACAATGGAATGCGGGTACTCTACCACAGCTCTGGCGGCACGCGGATATTACTCTTATCCCAAAGCCTCAGAAACCATCGATAACCAGGAAACCTTCGCCCCATCTAACTGACATCGTGCGCTGGGAAACTGTACAAAAATTTAGTCCATAACCGCTTGGTAGCACACATTGAGGATAATGATCTGTAACCAATGACCATGTTTGGCTTTCGGTCTCATCTGTACACGCAACATATTTTAATCCAACGTAAGTCGGACACTATCGATCACTTCATGTCCTTCATCGAGCGCTCCATACTTACCCTGGACATTAAGGGTCCATTCGACAACGTTTCACACTCGGCAATTCTTGCAAGATTCGCATCTCTCGCATGTGGAGAGCGCACGTGTAACTACGTTAGGGCCTTCTTAACGGACCGCACTGCGACAATTGGTCTTGGGTATCTTCTATCGCCCACTTTCGCGACTCAAGCTAACGGTACCAAGCGAGGCTCGGTCATCTCACCACTGTTATTCAACAACGCCCCGTACATCGCTCTCAAAACAACAGAAGAGGCTCGACTGAACACCATGATTCGCCATTCGCACAAAAGTGCGCTCGGCCTCCCCACTGCTACTGCGACCCACAAACTACTCTCTTTCAGACTTCACAACATGTGGGAAGAGGTGAAAGAAGCCCTTTATTCAGCTCAACTACGGTGTTTGAAATTGACTCCCACAGGTCGACAGGTCCTTACAGTATTAGGACTTCTTCCGATACCCCCGGGGAACAAATAAAAGCACGCCATCTCCACGCCGTGAACGATTCTGAGTGTGCAAAGCACAGGGACGCGAATTTTGTGTATTGTGTGGATGAGTGTTATCGCCCGTGAACGATGACGCACTCAAAGTTTATAAATGATTTGGGGTGCCGTATGTGCGCTGCAAATGACACACGCTACACGCAAGACAAGCCATACGCGTTCCACCGCATCGTCTTCTGGCGTAGTTCGCTGTAGTCACTATATCTGCAACTGCAATTCAACTCCCTTTTGTGAAAATTATAGTAGAAATTAGCGTTGAACTGCACGAGCCAGTTGTTGACCGGGTCGATGGTCCGAACATTATCGTTGAAGTATCCCACAAATATAAATGGGGCGCTGCTCCATGCCCCGTTCGAAAGGCGTGCCAAACCTGCACGTTGATCTTGTGTTTGTGCAAAGCGCCCTCTCTAGCACCACGCTGTACTCGTGTTTGCGCGTAGCGCCCTCTCATGTAGCTCGGTGTAGTCTTTGCGCACGGAGAACAGGGAACTTGGGGAGGCACCGTAGGATAACGGACAGACATTGCGAGGAGTTAATGAGCTTCGCACCTAAAACGACGCATTCCTCTAACCCTGCGAGATGGCATCCGGGTGGCCCCAATCCCTCGCACTATGCACACCGATACCACCTTGGCAGCCGGGCTGCCCGTGCTGGAGCACTGACTACACGACACGGGAATGGCCCCACCCCCTATATACAGGTGGTATCCCCTACCCTGGGCACGCCGGCCACGTAGCCTGTGTTACTCATACCGGCCAATGCGTCAATGTCACCACTACTACCACAAGCTAAATCGATGTCGCCGAAGAAATAGCCACTGCCGTGGCCGCCACTTCCCGCCCTCAAACAGTCACTATTCTCACGGATATGCAGACAGACTGCCGGGACTACCACATTGGCCGAATTTCTTCATCAGCTGTACTCATCCTCAAAAACTGCTCAACGAGCCCTGACATCCGCATCCTGTGGGCTCCTGGACGCCGCCATCCCCGGCAATGAAGCGGTTCACGCCGCGGTTCGCGATCTTATGTACCGAGCCATTGCCGAAGGTGGCCACTGTTTACCCCCTCAAGATCAACCCCACCCACTGAGTGGCTACACGAAGATTCTCGCCCATTACAGGCACCCTCGCCGTCACCTCGCCTACCACACTGGCGCCTCTCCAAAGAGGAAGCTACTTGTCGGAGGCTGCAGACGAATACCTAACACCATCCCACCCGCCTCCACCTTATCTTCCTCGCCCAACACCCTTCCCCCCGTGCTCACTGTCCCCAGCCTATCACCATCTACCATACAGTATGGAAGTGGCAACGCACTCATCACTTTCCCACACTTTGAAACCGCACCCACGAGCAGTGGAGGGCTTGCCTGACCAGCCCAGACCCGGATACCCGGCTCAAACGGGTGACCCGAGAAAGGACACCAGCCGAAGTCAAGCCATGCCGGACTAGGGATGCCTTCCACGGATCGAGGGCCATTAAGCAGCCTGTGATGGATAAATGTGACTGTTTCATCTAAACCACCTGTGACGATTTCATCTATGCCTGCAAGTCGCCAGGGTGCCAAGAATACACTTATACACTGCATGCTCCGCCTCTCCTCAGGATTCACGTCAGTGGAGATGGCCGGGGATTTTTTCACATGCGCCAGTTCAAGTCGATATTTTTTACTTGCCACGAGGTTTGAACACAGAATGAACTTATAACATTTGCTTGCGCTTCGCCTATTTCAGTTAGGTGCCTCATACTCAGCACTATGCAGAATACAAAACTCAATTTTCTTTTAAAGATCCTCTGTCAAACATAATATCGCGAGCATACAAACAAGAAAACGATGGCTACAACCGAGGCGGTTTATATTGCTCACCTTTTATTCGGAACACCGATACCTTAAAATGTTTTACGTGACTTTTTTTTCAAGCCTTGCCTTTCAATATTTGTTCATGTGCGAGGGAGACCCTGAACTTGGCGCGATCAGCTTTGTCAATGGGCAAGGGACAATGGCTTGAACTTCATTAACAAAAAGTGTTAACGTTTACTAAGTAACAATGCTCCGCCATGACCAATATGTGTTACTCGAAGGGAAATTTATCGCTGTGGAAAAAAGAACGCTATTTTCTGAGGTGATGCTTGATAAAACACTGTTGTATTCTATGCATTAAACGTCTTAAGTGAAATGCACAAAAACACTTATTAGTGAAATGCATAAAAACACTGAAAATTCCCCTTAAGGGCAGTCGTTCGGTGCATGTAAATGTTGCCTGTTAACACTTCTCGTAGCCTGATGAGGTCGTGGTGGGCCAACTGCAGTGTCATAAACTGATCAGCACCAAAGACTGACATAAGAGAGGTTAAAACTGGCTACCGGCGCCTTTCTAAAAAAGTCCCATTCGGACCGGGCGGCCGTTGTATGGCCCCTCCGTCGCTTCAGCGAACAGCGCCGCCCATGGCGAACCACTCGTCAGTGGAATGCCGGTGGCGGTCAGCACAGCGTCGTTGTACATGGCTTTCTGTCGTTCTATTGCGGTGCAGCTTGCAAAACTGTAGATAATCAAAAGGGCTTTTTTCAGATCGGTAAATCTTGAAAGTAGATGGGACGCTTACAAGGCCTGCGACAGGCACGTAGCCAGGATTTTTTTCGAGAGGGGGGGCCGGGGGGAGGCAAGGCGTAATTGTTCGAAACACACTCTTTCCATGGCAAAAAAGAAAAACAATTGCCCAGAAATATAGAAGGCGCCTAATTATTAGAAGAGAACGACAACAAAAGGGAATGCAGCGCAAGAAGCGAGTTAATCCGAGATGGAAAGCGCTTTTGACACTGCAATAAAGCTAATGCGTGTGCACTTTCCACCCAAATAATCTCCACCGAAAAGGGCCGGACAGAGCCAGCGACGAAAGAGGAGTGACAAAAAAAAGGGGGTGGGGGGGATGCAGAGGAATCCGCCGCCTACTCAGGGAGATGTGCAGCATATAAAAAATTGGCGGACGCTATCGCTACCTACTTCTCACTCTGTTTCAACAACAGGCCGGAGAGAAGGTGAGCCATTTTATGACAGCAATTCTAAAACAAAAAACAGACATACTTGGGAAATCAGTTATATTGAACACAAAGAACCAAAACACGGATGCTTTCATCATCACAAAAGAAGCAAAGTGCTAACATTCGTTTCTACAGGAAGCAATTTTAAAGAGTGGCATTGCAATTGTTTTACTATATAGCAAAAGTCAATGCAAAAGAAAAAAACGTACATTTATCTTTGCCGAAAAGAGCGGTGCACGCTGCAATTTTCAAACGTCGTGGTTTATCCATAAACACAGCAATAACTTCGTCGACACTGACTTGCCTCCAGTGAATGGACATAAGGGCCAGGGCATTAAGTTGCTCTTCAGCCGCACGGTTCCTCAAATACGTTTTCACTCTTTTCAGTGTCGAGAAGCTGCATTTTGCAGCAGCTGTAGTCACTGAGAGCGTTGACAATATCTGGAGGAGTGTGTGAACGTTCGGGAAGAGGTCTTTGTCGCATTCAGCTAAAGCGTCCGTCGCAAAGCGGGGAAGTTCTTCCTCTTGCCTGGCTTGCCATTTATTTTTCCTGATTTCCCATTCACCTTTTAGTGTAAGGATATGCGTTGTTGTCATATCTCTCAGGTAAAAATCGAAGGCCGTCAGCACAGATTCAAATTTGCCCTTGGAGGCGTGCTTTGGCCATACAAATTGCAAACTTTGCAGTGTTTTCAGATGGTTTGCAAAGCGCCGTTTGAGGGAAGCTTTCAGGTCATCTATGTATGGAATAACCGCGGCTCGCCTGTAGTACTCTTCCGCAGAACTACAAGGGTAGTTTGCCCGGTATCTCTGTGTTCCTACCACCCGTAGAATCTCGCACTTCACTCCGAATTTCGCCGCTCTATCTTGACATAGAGAAAATATTTTGTGGAATTCTACCTCCGCGTTAGTGCCCATGTCTTCGCGTTTAGTCAGCACCAGTTCAACCTGCTCCAAGGCGACTGTCATGTCAATAGCTGGGCTGTGCAGATACACAGACAAGTGGTGTGTAAGGCCTACGAAAGTCTAACAGCGAGGCATAAAAGAAAGTTGAGTGAACAGATGCGCTGATGGAGGCAATGAGCGGTGGACGCTGTTGCTTTATCAGGGGAGGTGTCCATGGACTCTTCAAGTGAGTGAACTATCTAAATAGACATTTATGGAAAAACCAGTATCATAGTATTGCTCAGAAGCTCACAAGCTGGGAGTTACTAAGTTGCCCCTTCGCTAAAGCGGGAGTAACAAGCAAAGGCAATAAGAAACACAAGACCCACTTTTGGGACTTTTTCGAAGAAGCTTGTTAATTTCATCGTTTGTCCTGGTCGCTCCCTGGCCGGTAAAGCTGGTTGAGCCCTGGCTGGAACCTCCTCTCCCCATGGCAGCTGCGTGCTGTTGCGCCAGAGCGCCCAGACACAAATTTGCTTGGTCTGAAGGAGCGCCGAACAGAGGCGCTGAATCGGCTGACTCATGCCTCGCTGTGCCAGCCCGCGTCGAAGGTGACCTGGGAAGAAGCGCCGAGGATTCGCCCTCCCTTCTCCCTCTTCGGTGGACCCCATCAAGTCCGTTCGTCGAATTCAAACTGGGGACAGCGGAGAGTCCTACTTAGAGAGATATGAACTGCTCGCGTCGACTCGCGGCTGAACCGAACATCCGGGCGCCGAAGGCGCGTCCCAGCGGCGCGGCATTCAACTGAGTCACCCAGCTGATAACTAGTCCCGCACTTTGCTTCCTTTGGCATGTTGCGCATGCACTAAAAATGCAATCAGCCGCGAAGTCGCCGCCGTACTTAAGCGGCCGCATGCCCAAAGTAAGAGGAGACGACGCCGCCCGTGTACGCTTACTGGAGAGCCGTATATCCGCTCATTCCTGTTTACTCCTTCCTCCAAGCGGGCGGTTGCCCGACGACACAGGCAGCGGACGGAAGGTAGTGGGGTTCGCCGAGGCGCCAGCGGGATCGAACTGGTTAATTTGTAGTCAAGACGTCACTTTCCATACAGAAGTCCCCTTTTCCTAGCTTTCGGTTAACTTCCGCCGTCAGGTCGCGGAAAAACTCTGCGTCTGCGGCAAAGCAAAGCCGTACGCGTGCGTGTTCTCACGCCACGCAGCTATCAGTCAAACAAAGCACTTGAATTCTCCATAAGTTTCGACCACTGCACGGCGGCGATCCGTGCTGCGGTGACTAGTCCGCTTGTCGGAGTCTTCAAGCACCCATCCCCTCGGCGGGCCGATTGCGGCCCTAACGACCGTAGGTGATGACAAAAGCCTGGGCGTCGGCGGCGTGCTGCGTGCTGACGGTTTCCCTCATTGGCGGCGTGTGGCCGATGCCCGGGACGCTGTTGTTCAACGGGTGCCAGAGCGTGGGAATGCAGGCGATGGCTTTCCGGGACTTTGACATTGGTGGTCCCGGGGGCGTCGACCTTCGGAAAAAGCGCCACCGGAGGCCACAGACTTTCAGCTACGAGAGGGGGAAAGATGGCCTCTCAGTGTGTGTGTGCGCACGCATGCGTGCATTTTGAACTGTTCGGAATTTTTTCTGATTGGTGCCTCCCGACCACAGCATGGAGACAGGAAGAACAGAGATGGACCAAACAAAGTCTATTTAATCTCGCGCCACCAAGAAAGCAACGCCTGTTTACTCAGACTCTGAACATGTAAATACTAGTAGAAAGCTTTTTTTCTCAAACGACTTGGTCCTGATGAGTGCCCCGGCACGACACCAACCTCGTCCACTTCGGCCACGATACCCCGCATTCGCCACAACACGCTCTTGCTCTTAATTCCGCGTTATTTAAGTCTGGAAATTCATTCGGCCTTACAAAATAAAGTCCTATTTAGTTGCGGGATAATCGCCAGAATAAGCGTAGCTTTTAAATATAACTATGGTTGATTATTTCTTTTTATCTCTGACGACACATTATCATTGTTATCTTTATTTGAAAAATCAGCTACAGTAACATTTTTTTTTTTAATTTTCCTCCGCATGCGAAATGGCTGCGTGATGGCGCGCAATTGCTTGGGGAAAGGAACCTGTCGCTTTATAACGTAATTACAAAGAACTTGTAAGATTTTGGCATTCTGCGTTCGTGCGCATTGCTGTGTGGTGACACCTGCTTTACCCCGCCGGACTTTTTTAAAAGTTGGAAAGCCTCTCTTTTCAGTGTTCTCTGCAACATGCATATATTTTGTTGAAAGAAGTGCTCATTTGGGATTTTCGGCGTTCTGCTGCAAAGCGTACTGGTCATAAATTGGTTATTCCTAACCGAGACCAACGTCATCTGCAGCTTTCTACCACCTGTACTTTTTTACGCCCAAAAAATGAAAGCAATCACTTATGGAAGAGAATCCCCCACAAGCAGGGGTCGGCACGGCATTATGGAGAGTGTAAAAAAAAATACCCGCGGACGGCGAGAGGCGGCTTCAGGATATCATGAGTCACTAAGGCTCAAATCGATTGAAAACACGGAAGCGAGCTTTCAAAAATATAGAATTTTATCGCTAAAATTACGAAGCAAAAAAATGTAGCAAAAAACGAAGCAAAAAACCATGGGCTTAAATCATGAGTACGGGACTTAAGAGGGGGTCTTCCGCCGCGGGGAAATCGGAACACGGGCAAATGTTTTGGGAGCTTCTGAGTACGGGGCTTTCTAAAACGGGGCATAAGGAGTGGGGCTTCTAGCGCGTGGCAATTGACACGGGGCTTTTGAAATAGTGTGCTTTCGTGCACCACCCGATTGGGGTGGCCGGACGCTGAATTTCTCGGCCAGCGTTGCTGTGCTTCGGAATTGAAATGCTGTCCGAATAAAGGTTCTTGGGTAGCTGTTCTTGGTGAGTTGCTTGACTATCCTTTCTTTTTCATTTGTTTCAATGCGCACGCCGCTACTTGCACTTGTGCCTCTATTCTCTGGCGTTAAAGGCCGACTAAACAAATTTCGGGGGTTTGGGGGGGGGGGAGCGGGGGGGGCCTTGCCCTCCCGCCTACATGCCTGGCCTGCGATATGTGTGATTTACGCCCATACTCAGTGATTACAAATAGCAGACGACGCTCAATGCGCCGAGCTGGAAGCGAAAGTCTGTTCTTTCGTGCAGATTTGTCCTGCCTGCATGAAATTTGGCGTACCCACGAATAAATTACAACTAAATGCTCCTGCAAAGCCGGTATGTGCAGCTGATCCAGGAATGCTGCGGCGGTGGCCTTTGGCAGTTGATGACTAAATAGCGTCCCGCACAAACGATAGGCAAAGTGTGTGTGTGTGTGGGGGGGGTACCTTCTAAGGTTTACCCCAAAACAGGAATTGCGATGGACGAGGCTTTGTACCTGCCTTAACTACGCTAGAAACGTGTTCAATTTCACAGACATACGTTTATTACCGTCATCGGCGGTAGTTTACAGAAACATTACTGCATACTAGCAAAACGTTATTGCTTGTTGTGGAAAAGTATTCTGTTACAAGACTTGTAATGGTTGCTGGATAGTTAGTTGATGGCTTTCCCAAAAGCAATTCCTGTGTGGGTGAAGGGCCATAGACAGGAAGGTGCCAAAATCCTGCCATTAGTTTCCCAACTGAATCGTGCGGACGAGTTTCAAAAGCTGCTGTCCACGCTTGGCCAACTCCACTCCTCCATTTACCTACGATGATGGTTTATCGCCACACTTTCTCGTGTGGGTTTCCTCGGTTGCCTTCTGGACTTACATTTCGCCTAATTGAGCTTTGAATTTCACCAGAACGCAATTTGGGAGTTCTGTCGCCGTGCCTTTGACTCTGATCCTTTCCTATTATTTTTTGTAATAAACAAAGCTTCGCATTCAGCCTTCGTGGTCCATTTCGCTGTTTAGGTTTGCACTTCCATGCACCCCTCTCCGAATCCTAACTGCTTCCAGCGTGTAGGAAATGCGTCTGTGCTGGAGGACGCGGGCTGATGCACCTTTATTTGAAGCACCTCATCATGCGTTTTGGTTTTTTTGCAAGGCATTACACAATTTTTTAGGTACTCAAGAAAAATACTTAACCATTAAAAACACAGACTGACGTTAACACTGCCACATTTTTTTAACTATCGGTGACAGTCTTTATTCCACGCGGGTGGTAAAATGAAAGGGTGCGAGGATGGTTTGTAGCTTCACACAGAACACAAATAAGCCGGAATGGGAGTAAATGGCTTGTGTCATAACTCAGTACCAATTCGGAGTTTTCAAAACTCCTTCCAATGGGAGTTTCGCCTTACTCCCATTATTTCGGCAGTTTTTTCAGTAGCATATGGGAGTTTCATTTTACTGCCACTACAATGGGAGTTTCCAGGGGTACCATTGGGAGTGTATTGTTTCCTCCAACTGGGAGTTTTCAGGGGGCGCATTGGGAGCAGTGTTGACCTGCATTCGAGGTTTTTTTTTGTGTGTGTTTTTGTGCGCTTCATATATATGCGCTGCAGTGGAATTTATTACTGCAATTGGGAGTTCTTAATAAGGGCACAGGCCGCATTTTTATTTTTCGTTGGGGATCACGTAATTTCTAGTCTTTTTCCGCTTCAAACGTTGAATGGCGAAACGTGAAAAGTTTGTTTTCTGCACAGTCAATTTATTGCATAAAAATTACATGAATACGATATACGTGTGAACACGTTAATAAGACAATAAAAACACTGAATCAACAAAACACCTACATCGAGAACACAAGGTATCTTGGTAAGAACTTTATCTACTACAACACTCCTCAACAAAAAAAAATTTAAGCCATTTCCAAACAATGAGGTCAGCATGTCGTCGGTGCGCTGTTTGCTTGCACGTGCCTCCCAAACGCTGACGTTGCCGCACCCCCTGGCACGTTCTTCTGGAAGCCACAACAGCACATTCATTAGAGGGATAGCAAAACGCTTTAAATCTGCGGTAACAAATACATAAGCATATTGGGCATCTGACCCGAAAAAAAAAGAAAAGAAACGGCACTGTAAAGACGCTGAACTTGTCACTCTTGTGTCCAACTTTCCGTAATGTCTGAATGTTTGTTTAAAGCTACGCAAAATTGCACTTCTGTCCGAGACACCTGCGCTCACTAGTTCGTCAAAACGAAGTGTTCTGGTGTTCAAAAAGGTGCGCGACCCTTGTGGCGACCAACTTCTCAAAATGCTTCCTTTCCCTCTTTTCCTTGCGTGTAGTGTTCTGGGAACGAGCTTCAGGTTTTACCCCCCGCACTGCCCCTCTCTCCCCTCACCGAAAGTTACAGAAAAATTTCGGTCGGTGTGACGCCTGCGCGTGCCCCCCTTCAAAAAAAAAAAAAAAAAAGCAGTCGTCTGTCGACTCTACAGAATGCTCCCTCGAATGGCGTTTCATGGTTATAGTTACACGCGCCTAGCGTACGGAGAGCTCCCACGGGGCCCCGACCTTCTCCCTTTCCAGTGAAAGCAATTAATCGCCGGCGGCACGCGGCAGTCACCCTCCTCGTAGCAGGCGCGGCTGGCACCACACCTACTTCTCAAGAAAAGCAGCAGCCCTGCAACGTTTGACCGGCCAACTTCACCCTCGCTTGCCAGTAAGCCACAGACACAGCCTAACAAAAACACCTAACAGCCGTCCAGAGTTCGGACAGTTTTCATTCTGCTTGCGAGTGTGAATGAGTGAGTGTTCTGCTCGAGACCCGCGCAAATACGCATTGCTTTCACACTGTTCGGCCTCCCCAATGAAGTTCCGGGCATGGTGCCGTCTTTCACGCACAGCGCTCACCTCCAGTGGCGGAGAATCGCCCGTGCAGTGGCGCGGGAAACACGTTGAGTTTATTTGACGCTAGAAGGGGCACAAGTCTCCCAAAATGTTGCGTACAATAAAAAACGTGAAAATCTTACCTTCAACCACCTCGCAGAGGCACAACCGCGTTGTTTTTAACGAGCCACTCTCAGCGATCACTGCATTTAGGCCTCGCGTCGGCTCGCTGGCGTATTCCGTCGGCTCGAAGGTCGGTGACACGGAGGCGACGTTGCAGACCGTCGCACGTCCGTCCAGACTGGTTCCACAATGTTCGCAACGAGCTTCGGTTGTTGGGAAGCACTTCACATCCGTTCGTCCGGCCGCAAGTTCACACTGGCAATCAAAATTTGGGGACGCTGGAGCTCACACGACACACGACACCAACTGGCAGCCATTTTGTAAGGACGCGTAGAGGAGGAAGGGGTGAAGGAGGAGGAGAAGGAAATGGAGGTGGCGTGGGAGTTTTTAATACTCCCATTAGGACAAACGCAGTAATCACAGCCAGATACTGCGTTTTGTGAAGAGGTACAACCGTGGTAAATGCGCTTATTTACGACGGCTTGTGGCCCCCGGTGTAAACTGGCAGTTTTTCCACCATCATACTACCAGACGTGGGAGCAGGCCGTCTGTCGTGAGGAGTTTAAAAGACGTATTCCAGCCAAGAAACTCCCATTCAGGCTAACTTGTGTTTTGTGTGTTGGACTGATGGGTGGTTGAATAACTTTGGCTCTTGGTAAACTGACCACTACAAACGTGGGAATTCCGCTTCCAGACTCAGACTTCCATGCTGCACAGTTACGCTAACCAAAACCACAGGCACAAATCTCACTGTTACGGAAGAAAGTGTAAACTGCACGAGGTTTCCACGGCCACACGGGAACCGATCTCGTACGTAAGTGCCTTTCTCTTCGAAGCACACGTATCGATGTATCCCAGTGTTAAGGCTGGTGTGGCAACCGCAGTCATAAAACCAGTAACGATAATTTAAAATGGTAGAAACAAATACAAATATTACTAGTTTTCTTCCTACTCAGATCGCGCGAAGCCAGGATAAGAGCATTGCAAAAAGTGCTCAAGTCAACGTAGCTCATTCCCAAACTTAGAAGTGTCGCATAAGTTTACGTAGCCGTTGTATTCGCACTCAGAACGGGTGAAGACAAGCGTAGGTCGCTGCAAACAGCGCTCATAATATTGTATCCCATGCCCAACTTCAGAAGCGTCCTTCAATTTTACGTAGCCGTTATTGCATCTAAGGACCCGTCTGTCTAAAATTTGTTTTACCACACATATCCGCGCACAACACCACCAAAATATTCAAAGCACCGAAGCAAGCACGGCAAAAAAACAGGAGGCTGCGTAGTCTAATACACTGGTTCATTCCACTAACTAGGGGAGCGCCGAGTGGCGGCGCAACTCGTCCAGCTGCCCTATCCCTATCCGATCTCCGAGAAAGCGTACAATCCGTAACACCACACAAAGATCACAGTACCTCTCCGCTAGTCTGTACGCCATCGATATATGGACGTCGATCTACCTACAGGGCACAAAATATAAGGAACACTAGACTGGGAAGCCATTTTCAGCGAATTAGCGGAGTAAACATGACGGGGACTGCTGCGTTCGGGCGAACCACAACGCGAAACACGAAAATAAATCAACAGAAGAAATTTCGCCTTTATAACGTGTTTGTTGACGATCGTGGACGCACAGAACGAAAAACCACGATGCGGGAGCGCAGGTCCCAATTCCACGTTGGGCAGGCAAAATTACAAGCGTAATGGTAAGTAACCGTCGATGAAAAGAGCATCGCGAACAGCAGGTAGTTTACCTTTCGCGATCTAAAGATATTGAATATATATTTCACTAAACCGCACGCAACAGTGACGATTCGAACTCTGTGCCTCGTGAAGGCGAAAGAGGAGTCAAACACAACGTAGGATTCTTTTAATCCGCATGAATGGATACGCAAATTTCAGTGGGAGACAGGAAAGTAAAAGAAGGGGCGCAGTCACCGAGTCTTAATGACAAATACTTTGTCAGGTCCTTCTGAAGGAGAGCTACTTCTTTTCTGCACGTTGCGAGCGGTATGCACATCGGGTATAAACAGCAGCCGTGGAGTTTTGAGGTGTGTCAAACAGGGACAGCAGCGAATCACATGCCTCAAGGCGAGCAGCGTAACTGCCGTAGAAGGATCTATAACGCCAGGTCCGCGTAAAAGCGAAGTATCATAAGAGAGCGCCCGTAACAAGCAATGACAAATAGTGATACGTTTAATACGCCAAGGCCTTGAAAATGGGCGGCTTCTTCCACAACACGTTATTCGCGATCCGAACAGCTTCGCCATCCTGATACGCGAATCCGTCAAAATCTGTGACACGTTTTCAAACAAATACGGCCACTCACAACTTGCGCTTCAGAACAGCCTATACATTTTCAGCTTTATCAAGCCGGCCAATTATGTAAATCAAGAAAGACGACACATACCAAGGTGCTTCCTAATAGTTCCGTCGCAGAGCTCAGCGGTAGTAAAGTGGATTCGCTTGGAGACGACGACGTTGCCGACACGAATTCCAACACAAACGGCTGCGACCCAGGAACATCATTCGGCGAGAGTGCGCGCAAAAGCCCCTCAATGAGTCCTGACAGGGAAGAGTATCAGCGCATTATGACGTCAGTGGTCCACCCAAATGTTATTCGTTGATCAACACGTCACCGGAGCGTTCGTGTTCATTCTATGGGGCCACACAACAGGAGGGCAGTTGCGACACATTCACGAAGGTAGAGGCTATCGTTCCATTAAAGGGACACTGAAGTGAATTTGTCAAGCCCCGTTTTTGCTTGCACTGCGTAGACTGGCTCAAATTAGCACACTTTTCATCGTTTATCCGGTTGACAAATCGGTAATTATTTTACAAAGCGCGAAAGAAGAAAAGCTACCATGCGCGGTTTGCGGCGACCGCAGTACCTAAGGTTGTGACGTTGGGAGGAGGGGGCACCGTGATTGGACGATGTCCAATGTTAGCAATCTAACAAGTTTCGGTTTCGGTTTCGGTTCTGTAAAACACAACCAATTGCGTTGTTGGATGCACATTCTCAATATCTCAGTAATCATCGTACCGCGCTTCTGCCATGTTGTTGGCTGTAAAATGCATAAGGTAAGCCTCCCAGGACGGCTTGGAATTGTAGCGTTCACTAGCCGAGGCCTACGCAGTGCATGAACGCCCTCCGCGTCCCCGCAGACGTTCAAAGGCCATGCGCTTTTCCCCTATATTAGATGCAGAGCATCTGATTCACTCGCCTTGTATTTCCGGCGTCGTCGTCGTCGTCGTCGTCGGCGTTGTCCGCCCCTCTCCCATTCTCCTCGCCGCGCCAGCTGCGCTCTCCGCCACTCACCCCCTCTCCTCTCCGATAGCGAACACTCTCTCGCGAGGGGCATTGGATTGAATTGGATTGGCTTGGCTTGGCTTGGCTTGGATTGGATTGGATTGGATTGGATTGGATTGGATTGGATTTAGATTTGGATTTGATTGGATTAAAGTGGATTGTGTTGTATTGTGTTGCGTCATAGCCGCGGCACGTTGCGTCATAGCCGCGGCAGACGCGCTCGGGCCGGCGCATGTGCAGTACTCTCTCTTCCGCGGTTTCCTCTCCTTCGTACGCGCTGCGCATATAACCGGTGTGCCGTTCTCCGGCGAAGCAACATCCACGCTTGGCTCAAACACCTAGAGTCCACGCCGCTTTACAAGTACGCCAACATCGTCATCGACTGGGACCGGCTTACGCAGTCCCCTCAACGTTATGCGCGCTATAAAACGCGGTCCCTTCGCCGCTCCGCCTATGCTTCGCATCTACACACTGCAGGGATTCCCGCGAGGGGAGGTGGGAGTTTTTTTTGGAGCTTGCCTCACTCATGCTTGTATCGTAAAAAGCATGTTCGCACCAAGCCAAGGGTCTGTTGATTCTGGCCTGTGCCCACTGCCCGCAAGCAGTCGGTGCTTATGGCAACAGCACGCCAGCGAGAACTCGCTAGCGTGCCAGTGCCAGCCTGCGCGCGTTCTGTGAACTAGTCCGTGGAGCAATGAACGTTGAGGCCAAAAAAAAAGGTGAACTCAGTATAGAAAACATCGGCGGAAAACGAATAAGTTAACTTATAAAAACCACTTGCACTGACATACCTACCGCTCCAAACCACTCGGCCACGGGCGAGCGCTGCCGAACTTGGAAGTATAAGGTACATAATGTATAACCAATTTACAGTTTTATTTAGTTTTATCATTCCAAGCAGCTTAGGTAACTATTTGTTGTTTTCCGCTCGTGCAGTAAGCATCCCCCAAGTTTCCACAATATCTCACGTCTAGCAATTGCATTTCTTAGACGGAAAATCTTTCGCAGATGCGTAGTGGTGCTGCTGGCCGCTGTGCTTGTTCGCCCAGCGCAAAAAAGTGCTTCCCGCACCCTAGTTTTACGCTGTACGGTAAAAGTATCAGTTGATTCTATTTCCTAAGTACCTATATTGACTTCGCTGATTCTTCTCCCGCCTTGAAGAGACCTTATATTTTCCTACTGGCGTACCAGTCAGCGAAGCGTCGCATGTGCGCTTGTGCAGCGCTTGTGTGAAGCGACCTTGACTTGGAGCTAGATACAGTGTACAAACTAACCAAGTAAAGAAAGGCACATTCTTCCATTTACAAACGTGTCCTGGCTTCCTTTCAACTGAACGAACCAATTGCGACGACCCGTCGGCGGCCGACGGACGAAACGCTGGGCCGACTGACTCTGTCTGAAGGCCGGGGAGCCGTGCAGTAGCGCAGCCAATTGCCAGCTCGGCTCCTCGCGACGTTACACGAAAACGCCACAGAAAATGGGAGAGCGTAAAGAGAGGAGGACAGCATTTTCGAATTAATTTTTCTACTAAATAAAATCGTGTAAACGCGCCCAGGATGGTCGAAACATGGCCTGGGGACTCCGGACTACAATTTGCACTAGTAATCCCGCAATGTTTACATATCACTTCAGTGTCCCTTTAACTAGTGGCTGTTCGTACGAGTGGGTATCGCCATCAGCGATTACCACAACGAGCGGCTTCTGTGACCAATGCCCAGTGGTGCCAAACGCGGTAAGCCCCTCATATTGCGCAAGAAGTGCAGCGCACTCGCCACTCGCGAGTGCTGAGTAAGACTCCCCGCGAGTGGTCGCAGAGACTCCACTCGCACTCGCCACTCGCGAGTGCGAGTGGCGAGCGGGGCTCGCCGCGAGTAGCGCTCGCATTCACTCGCACTCGAACTCGCCAGGCCGAAAAGATGGTGAGGCTTTCTCACCATTCACTCGTAAATGGGGAGGGGGGCGTGTGAGTGCACTCATGAGTGAGCCTGCCCATCTACGATTCAGTGTGATATGTGGTCGTCCCAAAGCCAACATGCGCATACTTTTTTATTGAAGTTGGTTAAAGTTACACGTCTCCCGCAACACCTTTCAAACACACTTCTTATGACACTTTCCCCTTGGGCATGTGGTTAAACGCCCGTCAGTGTTCCAGATCCATGCAATAGTGTGAATAAACTGTCATCGGGGATGGGTGTTACTTCATAAAATGTGTAAAACTGATCGCAATGATCTACGGAAGAGTTTAGCACTGTTAGGGGACATACCATTCAATAAGACCAATGAAACCCGAGCACCAGCCGACTAGATACACTAGCACTTACTGAGGCAGCAACACAAAATATAACTGTGTTGAATTTTGCCCTGACGCCTTCAAACATTTTCCACTGTATCAAGTGCGGCCCAGGGAAAGTATTTCTTGGAATGAGGCATATAAACCTTCACGCTAGTATATTTAGAGGATAAGCATGTGCTATCGGCCTTGGTGTGAGCACCAGAACTCAAGCACCTGGAGCAATAATGGATGGAGCAATAATGAATCCATCAACATGGATAATCATGTTGGTCATGTTAAAAATAAGTTGGCTCGAATCACTGGTGTTATTGGTCGTTTACGGTATATTCTCCCCAAATCTGTGAAATTGCTTCTGTAGAATATGCCGCCTCTGATTTAAGGTAAGTGACCAGTCTACTTTTCGTACTTTACTTGTGTATTTAACAGGGCAGGGCTGTTCCGTTTTGTGTTAGACGTTTGCGTCGCCGGTTAGCCCTAATGTTTTTTGACAGCGACTGATTTTGAGGGTTATGTAGATCTGCCTTTCGACCCCGGATATTGCGTGCGGGAGTAGCAACAGTAGGGCTGTTCGACTTACGGTCACGGACTCACCGCAGATTCCCTGAAAGCAGTCAGGCATTCGATTTTCTTGTGTATCCTTATTGCTTTGGGGAATCCTAGGACTCCCGCAGAGTATCCGCGGTGAATTCTAGTCTGTAAATCTAAGAGACCTAGTGTTTGGGCCGTTTGTAGGCTTTTTGTTGGGCGAAGAAGGATCATACTGCTACGTTGGCTAAACGGTTTGTTGCTCGCAACCGATCGCCAATACGCGCGGTCGGCCGCTCCAGGTTGAGTTCGCAACAGTTCTGTTTTCTTTTTTTGTAGGTAGTTCTTTTTAAGAAACTGCAATGTTGTACTTCTTCGCAGTATTTGTCGTACCTGGACTGGAATGGTACGCTTTGCATAACTTTTAGCCGAGGCACATAGCAGTCTACACTACAGTGCAGGGATTGTCATTTTTCAAAGCGATCAGTCAGTAAAGTGCACTGGTACATCTTTGGCTTCATGACAATATCTTCCGTCCGTCAAAAAGGTCGAAATGGTGAAATGTTTTCCGAGAAGGTCATCATTATTTCGCAGGCCCTTTCAAATATCCAAAAGGTTTTTACTCATAAACTAGCATATACCAATGTCTCAAAACTGCTTTAGGGGTTTTCTTTTGTTTAATATTTTTTTAGTAATTGTTTGGCCCGTTTATATCGCAAATTTGTCTTCCATTACGTGTGTTCCCTTACATCATCATTGGCATCCTACTACTCCTCATCATAATCATTATCTCATCATCGCTAGCCTACTCAGGTCCACTTCAGGACGAAGATCTGTCCCTCCACCTCCAAAAGCTCTTGTCCGTCGCAGCTCGAGTCCAATCTTTTCCCGCCTTTTTTTCTGTTATCCCTCCATCAAAATAATTACCTCACAAAAGTAACTAAACTATTTTTTACCTTCCAAGCAAGCCTAAATACGAATAAGGGCGACTTTTTAAAACTTACGCTTTTAGGATATGGTGATGGAATGCTCCCTTGAAGAATGCAACGGAGTTTTTGTGGTTAATTAATTTTTGCGGCGTTCGTGTGGTTTGCACGCCATCTGTTGCGACGGCGGGTTATCCTCCGACGCCGTTTTAAGCGCGAAGTTGTTGTTACCGGCGGTAATTCCCGTGCTGCAAAAAACTCCTCGACCGCGTACCCACTTACAGAGATTGGCCAAGATTGGCCAGAAAAAAAATTCACAGTTTGCCGTATTCGTAGAAATATTTGCTCGGGACGAGAAAAAGACGTCATAACGTACACTTCTCCTTGTTTCGTGCTCGTGTCATCGCTCGCATGTATTCGGTACCCTAGAACAGCCCCCATGATCGGCAGCGTCTCAAAGACACCCTGCTTGGAAGAGGTCACCGCGGCCGCCGCATTGTAGAAGCTCGTATGGATGATTGGAGACTTGGCTACGAGTGTGCCACTCCTCCCTGAGACGACTTGCAGATACCGCCGCCGCCTTTACTAGTCGATGATGAAGAGCTGGTGGAAGTGTACAATGCTGAGGTTGACGTAGCATTCACCACTCACCGCGAATAACACGATGACCTCTTTGACGCTAATGACAACGATTACAAGCATGCATAAGAAAATTATGTGTCCGGCAATGCTCACCTGCAGCAGCTTCGCCATTCAAGTCTTGCGCCTCAGTGCAATTTTCCTTCAAATTTTTTTTCCGCATACGTTTGTTCGCTGTCGCAAAGTTATATTCAATGCATATTAGTCACTAAAATACGCTGGTATTCTTCCGCACACTACGTAGCCGAAGAAACAATATAATATTTGAACATTGCCCCCAAGCTACGGTTTGAACGTTGTTGGGCAGTGAAGCAAAACCAGTGCATGACAGAAAACACGTCCGACGGGGCTCATCCTAAACCGGTGAATAAAACAAGTATTTGTAACATGGTCTATAGCATTTTCGACATTAAATAGCCTATATTCTCACTGATAAACAAAGTTGCGCTCATTGGACGAAATTTTCTGTCGTTATTAGAAGGTGGGGAAGCGTGTTAGCACGCTAGTTATAATACAACTGCAAGTGAAGGTTATTTATTACACTTGCTGACAACAAAACTCGCAGATTTAGGTTGTGGTTCGAACAATCCAACGCCAAATAATTTGTTTGTGGATACTTCTTCTAAAGCAGCACTTGCATCTACGTTCAGTAGCTGTACCTCTTTTGTACAAACCTAAGCTTGACATGACCAAAAATTCCTGTTTAGAAGTCTGGGATAAGAGACATTATGTACGCCAGTGGCGCACATAACAAGGTCGAAGAAAAGCTTACAAGTTACCGGAGAAATAAATGCCACCAATAAAGCAAACTAGGGCTAATGATACAATCGCTCCAACTGCCATATAAAATGTGATTTTTTGAAGAATTATTTATATTACAATAAGACCTTAGAGTATTATCTACGAAACTTGCTTTCCCGCAAAGAGTAGTCTGTTTACTTTAGTGAACCAACGCCGCACG